>NW_027016139.1:0-10376 GCF_036934945.1 Oncorhynchus masou masou | reverse complement strand
AACCCCATGTCACACCCTGGTCTGACTAACTAATAAACTAAAACACAAAATACTAAGACCAAGGCGTGACAGGGACAAAGTTGTAGAGAAGTCAGGGTCGGGTTATAAAGAAATATCAGAAACTTAAACATCCCACGGAGCACCTTTAAATCCATTATTACAAAACGGAAATGGCACCGCAACAAACCTGCCATGAGAGGGCCGCCCACCAAAACTCACAGACCAGGCAAGGAGGGAATTAATCAGAGAGGCAACAAAGAGACCAAAGATAACCCTGAAGGAGCTGCAAAGCTGCACAGCAGAGATTGGAGTATCTGTCCATAGGACCACTTTAAGCCGTACACTCCACAGAGCTGGGCTTTAAGGAAGAGTGTCCAGAAAAAGCCATTGCTTAAAGAAAAAATGAGCAAACACGTTTTGTGTTCACCAAAAGGTATGTGGGAGACTCCCCAAACATATGGAAGAAGGTACTCTGGTCAGATGAGACAAAATTTAGCTTTTTGGCCATCAAGGAAAATGCTATGTCCGTCGCAAACCCAACACCTCCCATCACCCTGAGGATACCATCCCCACAGTGAAGCGTGGTGGTGGCAGCATCATGCTGTGGTGATGTTTTTCATCGGCAGGGACTGGGAAACTGGTCAAAATTGAAGGCATGTTGGATGGCGCTTAAATTCTTGAGGGAAACCTGTTTCAGTCTTCCAGAGATTTGAGACTGGGATGGAGGTTCATCTTCCAGCTGGACAAGGACCCTAAGCATACTGCTAAAGCAACACTCAAGTGGTTTAAGGGGAAACATTTAAATGTCTTGGAATGGCCTAGTCAAAGCCCAGACCTTAATCCATTTGAGAATCTGTGGGCTAACTTAAAGATTGATGTACACCAGCGGAACCCATCCAACTTGAAGGAGCTGGAGCAGTTTTTCCTTGAAGAATGGGCAAAACTCCCAGTGGCTAGACGTGCCAAGCTTATAGAGACATACCCCAAGAGACTTTCAGCTGTAATTGCTGCAAAAAGTGTCTCTACAAAGTATTGACTTTGGGGGATAAATAGCTATGCACACTCAAGTTTTCTGTTTTCCTGTCTTATTTCTTGTTTGTTTCACATTAAAAAATATTTTGCATCTTCAAAGTGGTAGGCATGTTGTGAAAATCAAATAATTCAAACCACCCACAAAACAA
Source organism: Oncorhynchus masou masou (assembly GCF_036934945.1). Taxonomy (NCBI): domain Eukaryota; kingdom Metazoa; phylum Chordata; class Actinopteri; order Salmoniformes; family Salmonidae; genus Oncorhynchus; species Oncorhynchus masou. The sequence continues at coordinate 9,195 of NW_027016139.1, read as the reverse complement.
ATTGTCTTTGCAACTCTGCCTAGAAGGCCAGCATCCCGGAGTCGCCTCTTCACTGTTGACGTTGAAACTGGTGTTTTGCGAGTACTATTTAATGAAGCTGCCAGTTGAGGACTTGTGAGGTGTCTGTTGCTCTAACTAGACACTCTAATGTACTTGTCCTCTTGCTCAGTTGTGCAGTGGGGCCTCCCACTCCTCTTTCTATTCTGGTTAGAGCCCGTTTGCACTGTTCTGTGAAGGGGGTAGTACACAGCGTTGTACGACATCTTCAGTTTCTTGGCAATTTCTTACATGGCATAGTCTTCATTTCTCAGAATAAGAATAGACTGATGAGTTTCAGAAGAAATGTATTTGTTTCTGGCCATTTTGAGCTTGTAATCGAACCCACAAATGCTGATGCTCCCGTTACTCAACTAGTCTAATGAAGGCCAGTTTTATTGCTTCTTTAATCAGGACAACAGTTTTCCTCTGGGCTAACATAATTGCAAAGTGTTTTCTAAAGATCAATTACCTTTTTAAAATTAAAAACTTGGATTAGCTGTGCCATTGGAACACAGGAGTGATGGTTGCTTATAATGGGCCTCTGTACGCCTATGTAGATATTCCATAAAAATCTGCACTTTCCAGCTACAATAGTAATTTACAACATTAACAATGTCTACAATGTATTTCTGATCAATTTGATGGGGTTTCTTTGGACAAAAAATGTGCTTTTTTTCCAAACATAGGCATTTCTAAGTGACCTCAAACTTTTGAACGGTAGTGTACATTATTTTAACTATATTTACTGTATAGCTAATGAAGATTACGATAACTATTGCAACAAAGAAACAATCTTAGGGAAGATTTTCACTCATAGAAACTGCACATGTAATAATCTGTTTGCGATGCGTGCAGGACAGCAGAAATGTGATCTGGAGTTAAAGGTCATGGGTTAGACAGCAGAACTATAGCACACATGACTATACTAGACACCAAACAAAATAGTTTATGTATTATGTCCTGGGTTTGGTTCTCCAATAGCCCCGTCATCACAGCGTATACTGTTACAGTATACAGTATATGATGGAGTGGGGAGTTAAAAGAGTGTGTTGCTTCAAAATAGGTCACTGATCTCTGAAATTCAAGTAAACTCGGATGCAAGGTGGAATCCCTGGACGTGCGAACGAAGTCGAATTTCATATCCCTCCATCGTTCCTGTAGTCGGACATCGATTTGGATGGTCAAAGCGATGAGGGAATCGAGATCAGGCAAGAAAAGAGAGATGGGGGAAAAGCAAGAGCTGATACAGAAACGCTGGTTGACTTGACAGACATGATGAACTGGCAACAGACAATCAGAGAACACCGGTATGAATGCACAGGGGATAATGGGGAAGATGGGTGACACCTGGAGGGGCGTGGAGACAATCACAAAGACAGGTGAAACAGATCAGGGTGTGACACAGAGATTATTTTCAAAGTAACAGAAGAAAATGTTTCGCAGATAATGTTACACTTTCAATAACTACATAAATACAATTCAATGGTTTATGATACATCTCCAATAACTCCAAAGTTGTATATTAAAAAAGCTAATTATATACAAATTCGGATTTATTTTAAGGTCTTTGTCCATAAATTCTAATCTTTAGTCAAACTGACATTAGTATGAACAGTGTAAAATCTAATGCAATATGGGACTGCTAATCATCTAGTCGAAGAGAAGTGTCAAGACGTTGCATTAGTTAATGTGACGACTGTTGCTCATCGAATGATTAAAGGTTTCTAATTGCGTGATTAACTGAATCAAACAATTATTAACTCATTAACCTGGGGCACCATGGGAAAATTAGTTTTATTGAGTTTCTATTTCCCAAATTAACTCGAAGAATATCAGAATATCGATTTTACAACAGCCGCTAATTAATCAGTTTCCTCTACAGTCTCATTCTGAACGTCGTATAATCTGGGAATCTGCACGGACCCGGGTCTGACCAATGAGTTTGTACCACACCAATCTTAGTTGAGTATTTATTTACTAGAAAGCTAAAATGATGATAAAAGATAAACATACACAAAACACATTCTATGATATTGATTAGAACTTAGTATAACGGGCCAACACACTATGGCGCGTGTTACCCAAAATGGGGATTTAAAAGAGAGAAAAAGAGAAAGTACATGAGAGAAATGTACATTTGGGTGCATTTGTCAGCTATGCTTATTTTAACCCTAGCCTTGCCCCAAACTGCCGCTCTTATGGGTCAGAATATAATGATGTAATTACGTCTCAGATGGGAAACTCCGCGTGGGTAATTTAGGCTTCTCAATGACGCACTTCTCCGGCGCAACTCTCTGGTTGTCCTCACGATGTCAGTGTCTTTTTGGCTTAGTGGTCTGTATCCTCGCCCTTGCTCTGGAAGGGGTCTTCTGAGGACAGACATCTCTGTAGCTCAGAGCTCACAGCTTAGGAATGAAACAGTGTAGATACCACGATTCGATGGAGAGTGGAGGCTAGGTGGTCCGGCTTGAATTCACCCGTTAGACACAGCTACTCATCCGTAGCTTGGATAGAAAAAAGATTTCTTTGTTTTCAACCTTGTGTTGCGTTTTGGGTTCATTGACTTTTTAGACCTTGGCTGCAGCTTGGGTCACCTAGTCTGATATGTTAATTATTCACTCACATGTCTTATACCCTCGGGTCAGAAGTGGGCGTAACCGCCTTTAGGGCAATTCTCACATTTCATCTTTACCAAAACAGTTACAATGTTATCGTAATAATGTCATCTATTAATCTTTAATAACAAAACAAAAATGACATAGGTTTTCATATTCCATCTATCGTCATGACCACCATTGTGGCTGACGGAAACCATTGTTCCAAAGTCCCTTTAATGCATGTTTAATGTTCTGAGGTTGGTTCTCAATAGTGTGAGGACACAGGAATGTTGTCTGTGTCCTAAAATTTACCATGGTCGTGATGGGTCATAAAACCCCCACATCTTTAAACCCCTAGATCTCTCCTCCTCTGTTGGGGTTGAGAGATAATCTGCGGCGGCATTTTGAGCCGCCCGTCTGTCCTGAGCTACCAGAGCCGCCCGTCAGTAAGGAGCTGCCAGAGCCGCCCGTCAGTCAGGAGCTGCCGGAGCCGCCCGTCAGTCAGGAGCTGCCGGAGCCGCCCGTCAGTCAGGAGCTGCCAGAGCCGCCCGTCAGTAAGGATCTGCCAGAGCCGCCTTTCACTCCTGTGCTGCCGGAATCGCCCTTCACGCCGGAGCTGCCTGAGTCTCCCGCCTGTCCGGTGCTGCCGGAATCTCCGGTCCATTCGGGACCCGCGGCAAGGAACCCAGTCCGAGGCGAGGGTCGCCGCTCCCAAGGCGTCACTTAAGTGGGCCGAGACTATGGTGGAGTGGGGTCCACGTCTCGCTCCAGAGCCGCCACCGCGGACAGACGCCCACCCAGACCCTCCCCTATAGGTTCACGTTTTGCGGCCAGAGTCCGAACCTTTGGCGGGGGTTCTGACCTTAGTTCCTTTATTATGTCTTTGTTTTAGTTTGGTCAGGGCGTGAGTTGGGGTGGGTAGTCTATGTTCCTTTTTCTATGTTGTGTTTTTGTGTTTGGTCTGGTATGGTTGTCAATCAGAGGCAGGTGTCGTTCGTTGTCTCTGATTGAGAATCATACTTAGGTAGCCTTTTCCCACCTGTGTTTTGTGGGTGATTATTTCCTGTTTAATGTTTTTTCCATTCACCTTACGGGACTGTTCGTTTGTCGTTTATTGTTTTGTTCAGTGTTCAGTTATTTTATTAAAAATATGAACACTTACCACGCTGCGCTTTGGTCCTCACCTTCTTCCACCACAGACAATCGTTACAATTAGTGTGTCAGAATGTTTGGACAATCTCTCGATTTACAAAAGCCACATTGACAGGCCTCCTCATTAAGCCGAGCTCCTACAGATGTCCAAACACCAGCTAATGTAACCACCAGCTAAGGTAACCTCAGACGAGGCCCATCGTGACAGCAGAATAAGAAATGGAGGACAGAGCCACTCAAATGGAATGGCCGATTAGTTCACTTTAATGTAACTGTGGTTTGGAAGATATAAACAGACGACCCCCCCTTTGTAGGCCCGCAGATCAATTTCCCAAATTTGTTGTATATATTATTTTATTCAGAACTCAGTTGGGGTCTCAACAGTTGGTTAGAATTTGAGCAAGTGATGTCAGGGACATGAAAACCAAATTAATTTCATATGTGATCACAAGTGTTTCACATGTGAAGTTAATGTGATAAAGTGACAACATGTAAAAAAAAGAAACATGTGATAACATGAAACTACACAAGTGAAAACATTTGACATCGTGAAATAAATGTGACAACATGGGGATGCAAAATTTCAACATGAGATACCATGAAACTACACATATGACAACATTTGAAAGTTTGTAAAACTGCGAAATCGAAAAAATGCAATTCCACATGTGAGAGTTAGTTTCTTACACGTTAGTTTCTTACATGTGGAACTGCAAATGTGATTTTCACGTTTTGATTTTCACATGTGAACTTGCAATTCCACATGTGAAGTGAAAACATGGTAACATGTGATCTCTAAATGTAATACATTGAACATCTGACCTCACATGTGTCTCTTTTGTTTTCACATGATTTCACATTGTGAAATTGCAAAATTCATTAAAAAAATTTGCAAGGGAAATAATTAAATGGTATGTTTTTTTTTTAGATAAATGGTAAACGATATGGCGATTTTGAACTGTTCAGCTAAAATAGTGTAAAAAGCTTTAATCAATGACAACATAGTACTGACTTTTCAATATGACCATAGCGGGATTTGATATCACAACCTCTGGAGTTAGGGGTACACTTATATGTCTGCTGCTACAAAAAGTCTGTAAGCATTCTCAGAAGTCGACTACAGAGTAATTACCTTTAATACATCTCTGCGCTTAACAAAAGAGTGCCGTCTGTGCTGCTATCAGTTAAGGAGATTGTCCAGTACTTTTGTATACTTTTTGGCCAGTAGTTTTGAAAGCAGCACTCGAGCCAAAAGTGATCCCCGACAATTGCGTACTACGTCACATATGTCCAGATATGTGCACCATGTCATTGCCTCTCTCTCACTCTGCTGTGTGTATATCTTGGTAGCTGTCACTCAAATGGCGAGGGGCTGAAGCTGATTGATTGAACTCTAATTGCTAGGAGGCTGGTTCACGAGGGTGAACATTTTGGGAAAAATGATGCATCACACCTTTCAGAAAAACAGTCACTTTCAAACTAGGGATTTTGTGGCTAATTGAGGTAACACGGTAATTCTGCTTATAGACTATGCATGTACGAACTACACATTGACACATCCTGTCACGGTCTTCCTCCTCTTCATTTGAAGAGGAGAGGCGAGAAGGATCAGAGGACCAATATGCGGCGTGGTATGTGTTCATAGTGAATTTTAATAAAGAGAACACTGAACACTATACAAAAGAGTAACAAAAACCAATCAACTAAATACGACTGTGAAGCTACAACTGAGACCTGTGCTGACACAAGCCACTAACATAGACAATCACCCACAAACAAACAGTGCAACCCAGGCTACCTAAGTATGATTCTCAATCAGAGACAACTAATGACACCTGCCTCTGATTGAGAACCATACTCGGCCGAATCATAGAAATCCCAAATCATAGAAAATCAAACATAGACTGCCCACCCAACTCACGCCCTGACCATACTAAATAAATACAAAAACAAAGGAAATAAAGGTCAGAATGTGACACATCCAGCTCAAAGCAGGAGGTTAAAAAAAGACTTAGACTGGCTATTCTTGCATCATTAATTTAATTAACTTATTTCAGCAATTTGAGGGTTTCCTGTATAGTTGTCTAATGTTGGTGGGGCATATTTTCATGCTTTAATGTTACTCCTGAATCACTATGATAAAGAATTTTTGTGTGTATTATACAAAGTTGAGGTTTACTTTGATGTCCAAAGTGTAGGAATACAGGTGAAATCAGTCACAGACACAAACATGGTGGCGTAGCAGGAAGAATGCCGTGAACAACAAGGTTGTGAGTTCAAATCCCAGGTGAGGACATGTTGAATAATAATGACTATGTAAGTAAACATAGTTGAAGTCTGTCAAATATGTAAGTTGAAAACACTGTGCCTGTTTTTTTGAAGTTCCGGTGACATCCTAACAAGTCATTTCTGTTTGCAGGGCCTGTGACATCTCGTGAAAAGTACTCCACTGGACTTTATGCAAACTGTAAACGATATATCCTGAGGCTGCATTTATTGTAGCTGGGGATTTTAACAAAGCAAATTTGAGAAAAACAATACAGAAGTTCTACCAATATATCGACTGCAGTACTTACGCTGCAAAACACTCGACCACTGTTACTCCAACTTTAGGGATGCCTATAAGACCCTCCCCGCTCTCCTTTTGACAAATTTAACCACGACTTCATTTTGCTCCTCCCTTCCTATAGGCAGAAACTCAAACAGGAAGTACCAGTGCTAAGGACTAGTCAACGCTGGTCTGACCAATCGGAACCCACGCTTCAAGATTGTTTGATCAGACGGACTTGGATATGTTCCGGTAGCTTCCGAGAAAACATTGACAAATACACTCTGATTCAGTGACAGAGTTTAACAGGAAGTGTATTGGAGATGTTGTACCTATTGTAACTATTAAAATCTACATTTGCTTACCACCACAATAGATCCACAGACAATGCAATCGCAGGGCTCTCCAGAGGGTATTGCGGTCTCCCCAATGCATCACCAGGGGCAAACTACCTGCCCTCCAGGACACCTATAGCACCCGATGTCACAGGAAGGCCAAAAAGATGATCAAGGACAACAACCACACGAGCCACTGCCTGTTCACCCTATCCTCCAGAAGGCGAGGTCAGTACAGGTGCATCAAAGCTGGGACCGAGAGACTGAAAAACAGCTTCTATCTCAAGGCCATCAGACTGTTAAATAGCCATCACTACTACATAGAGGCTGTTGCCTATATACATAGACTTTAATAAACGGAACACTAGTCACTTTAATAATGTCTACAAATCTTGCATTACCCATCTCATATGTATATACTGTATCCTATACTATTCTGCTGTATCTTATTCTATGCCACTCTGACATTGCTAGTCCATATATTTTTATATTCTTAATTCCATTCCTTAACTAGATTTGTGCGTATTGGGTAGGTGTTGTGCAATTGTTAGATATTACTTGTTAGATATTACCTCACTGTCAGAGCTAGAAGCACAATCATTTTGCTACACTCGCAATAACATCTGCTAAACACTTGTTTGGAACCAATAAAATTTAATTAGGATTTGGGAACAAAAACATAGTTTTCTCCTAAATCAACACTAGAAATGTTAGATTGAAAATCAACAACAGATAACTGATACCATGCCATTCCATTAGGTCTTTTGTGGCTTTAGCCTCTAAAGGTACAACATGGTCATTTGCAAAGACTGCCTGGAAAGGATTCAGTTAACATTTTCATTCTAGTGATAAATTAATGATGTAAGTGTTAAATTAAAACGTGTTGGATCAAAAGAACCCCAGTGTTGGCGTTAATAACCAGTGTTAAACCAAAATCACGCCCCATCATTATCATATTTCCCAGAAGGCTATACTGCAGGTTGATTTTTTTAAATTGTTTGTTTCAATATCTATTTTTTGCATGTATATTGATTAATATTATGCTACTTAAATATAAATAACGTACTTTTTTCTAAACTAATCCAAACTGCTACTTGGACTTATTGCACCCATTACTGAAATGGTTGTTCCAGTTTAGATGTCTTAGGTAGTCTCATGTCTTAGGTTTCCCAAACCTGCAGGGCTGCAGGGGAATAAAAATTCAAGGCCCAGGTCCAAGGTCCAAGGGGGGGAAAGGCTTGCCTGACCTCTACTTGTTCCTGGGCAGCCGCTACACAGCGTTACATCTGACTCTTGCCACCTCCCGGGTCAACAACAAGACTCAGGCCCGCATGGGAGCTGGCTTGGGATCTTACCTCAGGACTTGAGGCTGATCCCAGTCGACCTGCGAGCCCCAGTCTCTTTCCTGCCCCCACACACACTACGTCCAGCTCCAGAAGTTTTTAAGACATTTTAAACTGGAAAAAGAAACAGTCACGGTTTTAACAAAACACCGCTCTCTCTTCTCTCTCTTGTGCAGGATCGGGAACCAGTATGTCCAGTGTGCGGGCTCGCTATAGGTGAGCCCACAACGGCTTGGCACAACGTGCCCATCCTGCTCTCCTGAATCGGCATCGGGACCTGTCCTGATGGTCGCCACGAGATCCTCCCGGTCAGGGTCACGTGATGCACTCACGGCATGGCGAGGATATCCGCGTGCCCCCGACCAGGCTGCGGCCAAGAAGAGTCGGTGAGGCACATGCTCTGGGGAGTGCAGAGCCGCCAGGACCTGTGGAAGGAAGCAGGCCCCTGATCACCTCGTGTCTGCCAGCAGGGGAGGACCTAACACCTCAGCTCGTGCTGTATGGGGTGGGCCGAAGGCCATTCCATCAAGACCTTCACCAAGCTCTGGTCCACCCTCACGTGCCTGAAGGAAGCACTGTGGTCCTCCCGTAACCTGCTGGTAGCGAAAAACGTAGAGACCACCCCAGGCAGTGGCCATGGTAGCCACGGAAGCCCTGGGGTGGTACAGAAGAAAGGGGGCCTCGACCCCAAGCGAAGGGTCCCCACAACACCCTAGGGTCCCGGCGGCCACGGCCTGACAGCGCTGCGGCGCCTAGGCGATGCGCCTAGGGGAGGGATCCCCTGGGCCCCGAAGGACGGGACGATGATCCATTCAGAAGAGCAGGATGAGGTGAGCTTGATAAAGACTCACCCCGCTCCTGTTTAAGGGACTGAAAACAGCCTTTTAACAAAGTGGCTTTTTAACATGTTTTTCATGTCTTAAAAAATGTTTTACCTTTGTTAGATCATTAGTACACATTTTAAATGGCTTTTACAGATTTGATGTTTTTACAAGGAAAGTACTTTTAGTCATAGTTGTTTTCATTGGTTTTAACAACATGTACTTTTTAACAAATTTAAATGTAACTTTCAAATGCTGTGTGTTATGCTTTGTTGCCGTTTTTATGTGTATAAATGATGTAAAAAATGTATGAGCTGTTTTTAAAGGAATTGTACCAATAAACTTTTCCAAAAGAAAAAA
>NW_027016138.1:0-10376 GCF_036934945.1 Oncorhynchus masou masou | reverse complement strand
ATTTGTATTTTTTTAATGTATTTTAAGTCAGTCTAGTACCCTTTTGCATACAGACTTTACTGAATGTTGCCGGTCATTTTTATCTGGCCATGTTTTTTAGAACCTAGTTCATACAGTCCTGTTTTGACCACATTCCTTCCTGGATAAGAATTTTCTACAGGCCGTCCAGTGTGGGAGTAGATGTGGTGGGCATCTTATTTGAATTAATCTGTTGGAATACACAACCATCACAAAGAAATCCACTATTAGATCGTTTTTGGCTGGTCCTAAAACACAAAACGAATGTATTTTCAAAAGATTAGAATAAGAGGTCGAACCGATTATGATTTTTCAACGCCGATACCGATTTATTGGAGGACCCGGAAAAAAAGCCAATACCGATTAATCGGGCAATTTTGGGGGGGGGGGGGATTTTTTAAATGTTATTTATTTGTAATAATGACAATTACAACAATACTGAATCAACACTTATTTTAACTTAATATAATACATCAATAAAATCAATTTAGCCTCAAATAAATAATGAAACTTGTTCAATTTGGTTTAAATAATGCAAAAACAAAGTGTTGGAGAAGAAAGTAAAAGTGCAATTTGTGCCATGTAAGAAAGCTAACGTTCTGAGCAAGGAACTTAAACATGAGAACATATGGAAGCTGGTGGTTCCTTTTAACATGAGCCTTCAATATTCCCAGGTAAGAAGCTTGAGGTTGTAGTTATTATAGGACTATTTCTCTCTACCATTTGTATTTCATATACCTTTGACTATTGGATGTTCTTATAGGCACCATGGTATTGCCAGTGTAACAGTATAGCTTCCTTCCCCCTCCTTGCCCATACCTGGGCTCGGACCAGGAACACATTGACAACAGCCACCCTCAAAGCAGCATTACCCATGCAGAGCAAGGGGAACAACTACTCCAAATCTCAGAGCGAGTGAAGTTTGAAACGCTATTAGCGCGCACCCTGCTAACTAGCTAGCCATTTCACATTGGCTACACCAGCCTCATCTCGGGAGTTGATAGGCTTGAAGTCATAAACAGCGCAATGCTTGACGCACAACTAAGAGCTGCTGGCAAAACACACAAAAGTGCTGTTTGAATGAATGCTTAAGAGCCTGCTGCTGCCTACCACCGCTCAGTCAGATGCTTGTATGCTCAGTCAGATTATATGCAACACAGGACACGCTAGGTAATATCATCAACCATGTGTAGTTAACTAGTGATTATGATTGATTGTTTTTTATAAGATAAGTTTAATGCTAGCTAGCAATTTACCTTGGCTTACTGCATTCGCGTAACAGGCAGTCTCCTTGTGGAGTGCAACGAGAGGCAGGATGATTGTAGCGTTGGACGAGTTAACTGTAAGGTTGCAAGATTGGATCCCCGAACTGACATGGTGAAAATCTGTCGCTCTGCCCCTGAACAGACAGTTAACCCACTGTTCCTAGGCCGTCATTGAAAGTAAGAATGTGTTCTTAACTGACTTGCCTAGTTAAATAAAGATTGAATAAAGGTGTAAAAAATATAAATATATAAAAAATATGCAAATCGTTGCCCAAAAATACAGATTTCCGATAATGAAAACTTGAAATCGGCCCTAATTAATCGGTCAACCTGTAATTAGAATGGCATATTTCGAGTTGAATGATGTTACTAGTCTGTGCCGCCTATATGGCTGAGCCGTTCACATGAAATCAATAGGTGTTTCATTCAACAAACTAGGCCTACTTGGGCTACCCTGATTACAGTCAATACACATAATACAGTGAGCTCAAAGCATTGGGACAGTCACACATTTAGTAGTTTTGGCTCTGTACTTCCAGCGCTTTGGATTTCAAATTAAATTAATTTTCTTTATCTGAATTGTCTTTCTGAGTCCAGAGAATTAACAGAATTGTTCCAGGAGACTGTAGGTGATTTACAGTAATAGACCATGAAGAAATGTCTGAAAAAGGGAATACTAAATGCAAGCGTATTTTAATTACGCTGTAAAATGAATGGATAGACGTACAAGGCATCAACTTAAGTTACAAATCATTAACAAGCATTATTCTAAGCATTTGAGTTGTTTGGCTTCCACGTCTGAGTTGATGACCACTAGCGTTACTTTAAAGTTTAAAGTTAACCTCCAATCTGAATAAGGGACCAAATAGTTAACTGTGTATTAAAGTAGTCAAGTTAACTGGCCCCAATATTTTTGTTCCTTTAAAATGGGTGGGATGATATGTACACAAAGTTCTGTAATTTCTAAACAGTTCACCTGATATGGATGAAAATACCCTCACTGTCCCAATTGGAGCTCATTGTATTTTTATAGTTGGCTAAGAATATAATGAAATATAACAGAATAAATGACACACAAAATAATATATTTCTCCTGCATGGCAATGTGTGGAACTGCCATCCATATAAATAAAGAGCCCATGCCAAGTCCATGGTTTTTTAAATTCAATTTTTATCCTCTTCTCTTTCCGAACCTCTGTTTTGTTAGGGAGCAGGGGTAGGGTCTCAAGTTGAGTATCTTCATTATTTATACCCGTAGAAAATAATAGCGTTCTATAGTTTTAGAATCGTTTGAGTCTCGTGTTCAAATTTCACATCCTCCTTTGGGCTTTTGGAGTTGCATTTATGCAATTGAGCCAAAATAATAGACGTTTACCTGATTTAGGCTACATAAAAGCATACTAAATGTTTCTGAGCAGCGATAGATGGAGCTGTGCCACCTCTACTTATTTAGAATTAACCTAATATACAGACATTCAGTGAAACTAAATCACTTTAAGGCGAGTCACATGTTGGTTGGGAGTGGGCCTAGGCTACGAAGCGACAGCAAGTGAAGAGCAAAATAATCTGTTAGTTAAACTACATAACATGCTGGCAAAATGTTCTGATCAATGCAAAATAATGAGCCAACTAGACAAGATAATTGTGAGCAGCACTCGCCTCAACTTAGCTAACATTTCCACAGCCTAACCAATATCCAAATGGCGATTCGGTAAAAATATTCACGTTTGTCTCAACAGTGCTGAAATAGTGACTCCACACAGTTAGGTTAATGCTTTGAATAGTTTATAACAATTGATTATTATTATTATTATTATTATTATTTTGAACCTTTATTTAACCAGGCAAGTCAGTTAAGAACAAATTCTTATTTTCAATGATGGCCTAGGAACAGTGGGTTAACTGCCTGTTCAGGGGCAGAACGACAGATTTGTTCCTTGTCAGCTCGGGGGTTTGAACTTGCAACCTTCCGGTTACTAGTCCAACGCTCTAACCACTAGGCTACCCTGCCGACTTTGGGAGTTTCAGTAAGCAACAATTTGATGCCTTCAATTGCATTAGCCTGTTTTATTCCATATTTTCTTTGTCATTCAGTGATATTTATTCCCACTGTAAGTCTTTATGGATCCATCCAGTTGTGGTTGAGGAAACAACAGTGCGTGTGGTGGGCGACGAGATGAAGTGACATGCCTCGCAAAGTTTACAACTGCCAGGATGATAGTAGTTAGCTGCCTAGCAACCACCAAGAGCGTGCCAATACCGCCGAAGCATTACGTCTACGGTTCATACTCGGCCGTACGCTGAACTTTCCCGAGATCATTACTAGGTCGGTTGGCGGAAATATATAACTAAAAGTTGGTGGGATGCTGAAGAGGGCGAGAAAAAATGTCTTGGTTTGAAAGGTGTATAACCCAAGTTTGTTATTTCTCTCCTGCCTCCAGATTACAGTACTTCGCCAGAGGGCTGCAGGTGTACATTCGCCAGCTGCGAGTTGCCCTGCAAGGCAAGACTGAGACGCACTGAAGACCGAAGAGGTAGCTATGTATTATGGCTGTTGTTTTGGTCTCCAATGATAAGTCACTAGTTTTGTTTCTTCTTGACAAGCCTCACAGTTGTTCTGATTTCAATGAAGCGCTGTAGACCGCTTTTCTATTGTGAGTATTCCCTGATGGTTATATTCTCTTTCCATCTCAGAACAAGATCAAAGTGGTGGCTCTGAAGATCACCAACAACATCAACGTTCTGATCAAGGTGAGGCGTTCGAAACACTTGGTCGACCCTGAAACGCACTTGGTCGACCCTGAAACACTAGCTGACATTCTCATTACTGTTCCCTTTCTTTGCAGGATCTCTTCCACAACCCACCGTCGTACAAGAGCAGTGTCACGCTGTCCTGGAAGCCTGTCCAGAAGGCTGAGACTGTAGCGTAAGCCTCTTTCAATGTTGTCACGGGGAATCTGGTGACCCAGAATATCGGGTTTCTGGCGAGGTGTTCTTTAACAGTCTTAAAGATGCATTACGCTGTCAAAAATCTAACTGGGTCAGATGTTTTCAGATCTCCAAAAGTAGTCCGTCAGGGGGAGTTCAGTGCCAGGCCGTCTGTTTTGTAAATTGGAGTGTAATGTTCATTCATGGGATTCAGTCTCATCTCAACGGACCTGCCCATATCAATGACTGATGAATGGATTTGTAATACATTATACAGGGACACGATCAACTTGTTAGTGGCAAATCTTCAGATATAAAACACCATTAGATCAGGTCACCTGGGGTCATAACACTGTGACCTTTGCCCACCACAGTCTGAAGCGCCCGTCCGGGGAGGATATGGGTGCAGGCAGTACCATGAAGAAGCAGCTGTCCCCCCCCCTGCCCCGGAGGGATGCACGGCAGATCTACAACCCCCCCAGTGGCAAGTACAGCGCCACCATCGGCAACTTCTCTAACGGTGAGGGTGGCACACTGAGCCATAGCTGGGCTTTTAGGGGCACCGGGTGGATGACCGACGTTGCGCAGACATATGTTTTTCTCATATTGTCTGACGTTTTGTCTCTTCTACATAAGTAGAATGATCTTGGTGTAACTTAGTCACTCTGGGAGAGATGATGTACTGACTGAACTGTGGTCATGTTTTGGGGGCCTACTGAGCCTCTCCAATGTGTGTGTTGGATATTGTTCACTTCCACCGTGTATTGTGCCACGTACCCTCTTTCTGGATACTTGAGTGACCGAGGTGCACATGCTAATGATTTGATGCTAGAATGTACCGGGTTCAAAGGATAGTTATATAAACTGGGTCGTTTGAGGCCTGAATGCTGAATGACTGACAGCCATGGTATAACAGACCGTATACCACAGGTATGACAAAACATATTTTTACGGCTTTAATTATGTTGGTAGCCTGTTTGTAATAACAATAAGACACCTCAGGTTGTGTTATATGGCCAAAATACCACGGCTAAGGGCTGTGTCCAGGCACTACACATCGCAGAGTCACACAGCCCTTAGCAGTGGTATTTAGCCATAAGCAATAAGGCCCGAGGTGGTGTGGTATATGGCCAATATACCACGGCTAAGGTTGTACTTAATGCGGAGTGCCTGGACACAGCCCTTAGCAGTGGTATTTAGCCGTAAGCAATAAGGCCTGAGGTGGTGTGGTATATGGCCAATATACCACGGCTAAGGTTGTACTTAATGCGGAGTGCCTGGACACAGCCCTAAGCCGTGGTATATTGGTCATATAACACAAACCTGAGGTGCCTTACTGCTTAATTAACCCAAATCAGGCATTGTTTTCAAGCTGAGCCCTCTGTTTCATGTGAGCAGTTGAGAAATCTGCAACTGAATGGGAGGGAATGTCTCCATATTACAATCCTTTTGAGCTATGACACACATGAATTAACACCGTTAGTTTTTCCTTTTATAGGCTGTTGGATCCCTTCAAAGTAAGGCCCAGAGGTTATTCCTGGCCAGGTCTAACAGTCAGGAAAATCTCCTGGCCCTTATGATGATTGTTCATACTGATCCCCTGTCTGTTGTGCCTGTCTTGTGATTCCAGAGCAGCGTGGAGGCTTCAGGGGCGGCCGGGGGAGAGGATTCGGAGGCAGGGGTCGAGGCCGAATCTACTGAGTCCACCATCACACACACACACACACTACACACACTGAACTGCAGCACATCAGGATCCCTGCCGTAACCAAGGGGGTCTCCATGACCACCGCTCCTCAACCTGTGTCCACTTGTTCTTTTTCCTCCGCCTCCAAACACCTGTGCAAAGGAAGTTGTTGTTTTTTTGGTCGTTTCCTGCCCTCAGAGTAAATCCACTTCAAGGAGACTGGGATTTGGACTTTCCTACCTGACATTTCCACCCTCACACTCTTGCCTGGTGAAGCGATTGTTCAAGTAGATCCTTGTGGTTTTAGTTTTTTATTAGTATTTTTGTGGAACCAGAGACTGACAAGTTGTACCTGATTTGATATTTTTGTCAGAAGAAAAAAAAAGTTTTATAAACTGTTGACAAATGCATTCTCTTTTTATTTCTTTAAAAAAAAATCGAGCTTGGATTTGGATTGGCCTTCTCTCTTCGCTACTTTGTATGAATCCAAATTTTTTCATCTGAATTTTTTTTTTTATCAAACTTGTATTGATGTCTCCACCACCATGCCCTTTTGTTTGTGTAAAACCTTGTTAAAATAAGACAATTACATTGAAAACCAATGTATTCTGAATTTTTAGGTAGTAGGAAAAACTAGATTATTTCCTCTGCAAACAGGCTGTGTGACGCCGAATAGATGATTATTAAAGTAATTTTGTTTTATTGGACATTGGGTGTCTTTTGAATCAGTCAAGGCAGATTTAGGACTTGGGAGTTCAATTTTAATTAACTCCCAAGTAGCTTTTCTACTAAATTTAAATGAGTTTAGAGTCTCAATTTGAGTTTTCCATTCATGTTTTGCATGCTTTTATTTTTATTAAATATTTCTCCCCATGTTATTTAAAAACTTTTGGATTAAAAAAAGGAAATCAAATCTGATTGGAATACATGATCAATTTATTTGAGTATTTTTCTACCAAATGGTCCTTCAAAGCTTTTCCTCACTATGCAGTATACAGAAGTTGACCTGTGTTGTAGGTTCTCTGCTGTATAGTTGGTGGTGTATCGCCTATATAGTTAATCAATGCAAAAGACACAACAGACTCCTGGGGTGCATTCGGGTTGAAGGAAACAGCAACGCTGGAAGCAAACATACCTCCAAGCTTGTGGTGCTTGGTATGTACTGTTATTAATTGTTGCTACAAAGAAAAGACCAACTGAACACAACCCCCTGTTTTAGCTTGTATTGAGCTTCACTTGCTAGGATTTGTTCATTTGATTTGATTTAACTTTTTTTTGTAAAAGAACTGGTGTTTTCTGAAGCCCAAGTGACCTTGCTGTCAAAGGAAGAGTAAGGTATCTTGAAGGAAATTACATCCCACTGTTTCCTGTAGATCTGAGAGGAATTAATATATATTCATGTTATGGTGGATTGCTTCGTCCTGCCTTGTGATTTGCTGGGTATAAATATTAACATATTGCTTCCACCTGACCAATCCGCTCAGTTCCACAGCAGTGACGTACTCCCTTTCACCCACAGCACCACAGGAAGGAATGGCTTGACTTGGTTTCTATAGAGATTTAATAATATTGGTGTGTTAAATGTATTTCATTTTCCTAGCTAAAATATTACTGTGACCTTTTTATCTAAAGGTGACACAAACATTTGTGCTTAGGTTGCTGATGATTCTGAAGCCTCTCAAGCTTCCCCCTAACCCTTTTCTTCAGCACCTTGGAAAGGGTTTTGACGAGATACTATAGTATACAAAGTATGTCAGAATTGACTTTTCGTAGCAGGTTAGGAGAATTAACGTAATGGCTTAAGGTTGGGGTTAGCTTCAAAGCAAAAACAATATCTGCTTTTTGATGTCTATTTGACCAACTAATCTATCCAAGCTTGGAGAGAATGACAGCAGCAAAGTGAAAATGGAAACTTGCAGAGGAAGACATGAAACGGTTGTTGAAGAGGCCTCCACCAAACACATGGCAGCTGTTGGAGAGGCCTCCACCGAACAGCACAACATGGCAGCTGTTGGAGAGGCCTCCAACGAACAACACATGGCAGCTGTTGGATAGGCCTCGATCGAACAACACATGGCAGCTGTTGGATAGGCCTCGATCGAACAACACATGGCAGCTGTTGGATAGGCCTCGATCGAACAACACATGGCAGCTGTTGGAGAGGCCTCCAACGAACAACACATGGCAGCTGTTGGAGAGGCCTCGACTGAACAACATATAGCAGGGCCTCTCCAAGGGCTTGTTGAGTAGAGTGAACAGAATCTTACAGCAACAGAAAGACTAGCCGAATTTATGGTAGTCCAGTCGTTGTGTGTTTGTCAGGAAAACATGACCGCTATATAGATTGTAAGTAATCGTTTGCATTTCTGTGTGTAGTCAGAGAGCGATGTGGGTCTTTTTAAACCCAAAGTGAAAGAAGGACAAGTGGAAAAGGGCAGCATAGACACCTTTATGCTTCTCTCCTCATCACTCCCTCCCTCTCGGTCTGTCCTGGACTCCTCCTCCCACTTTTCACCTTCCCTCTCCCCCTCTGTTTAGTCCTGGCTCAGACCCTTTCATCAACTGGAGAGGGGAGGAAGGGAGAGCTAATTTTAGCTAAGGCCCTGCTATCTGGGTTCCACATTTTATATTTTCCTCCTCCCCCCTTCTCTATTCTGTCCCTTCCTCTCTCCCCCTCTTCTCACTCTCCCGAGTTCCCCCCCCCACTCTTCTCCTGTCAGGTTTGCTTGGTGCTCTTTTTCCCCCTCTTTTGTCTCCCGAATGACACCCAGTTCCCTACATAGTGGTCAGAAGTAGTGTTCTGTACAGGGAATAGGGTGCCATTGGGATATATCCTGACTCCATTCCTGCATCACCCCTTCTTTCTTTCCCTCCAGCTCCCCCAGCGTCGGGACTGAGTGGGGAGAACTGCTTTGAAGTAGGGAGAGTAGAATCTGGCGTCCAATAATTGAAGGAGCTAAAAATAGCGGCTGCCTTGTTAAGAAAGCTCTTTTATTTTACACACCCGGATGGAGTGCCGACTCTCTCTTGCTCACGCATCGCACACATGCTGGCCCGGTTTGACACGCGTTCACAGTGGGAGCTACAGGTCTGCATGTGGGAGACACGTGTGTTGGAGGAGGGGGCGGTTCTTTCTCTCCTCTCATATTTCCGAATCGGGTGGTCGTTTCAATTCCTCACCTCTTTATCTGAATAGTTCGTTTCTCAGTGAAGCAGAAGACGACGACTTGTAGGAAATGCCCGACAACGAACTGATGAACATCAATACCAAGGTGGTTTATTGTGTTCATATTGTCAAGGTGTGGTTTCTATGGTTTAGATTTCTCAATTGAGCTAATGACTTAATATTAAATGTATTATCTTATCAATCATAGCCTCCTGAATTAAGAACTTTCTTGTGATTGAAATCAAACTAGTGTTGGCCGCCAGCTAGCTCTCTCTTTTACATGCTGTATCAATTAGCCTGAGGACAAGATCAATTAGCCTGAGGACAAGATCAATTAGCCTGAGGATGAGGTTTAGATCAATTAGCCTGAGGATGAGGTTTGGATCAATTAGCCTGAGGAAGAGGTTTAGATCAATTAGCCTGAGGAAGAGGTTTAGATCAATTAGCCTGAGGAAGAGGTTAAGATCAATTAGCCTGAGGAAGAGGTTAAGATCAATTAGCCTGAGGAAGAGGTTCAGATCAATTAGCCTGAGGATGAGGTTCAGATCAATTAGCCTGAGGAAGAGGTTAAGATCAATTAGCCTGAGGAAGAGGTTAAGATCAATTAGCCTGAGGATGAGGTTCAGATCAATTAGCCTGAGGAAGAGGTTCAGATCAATTAGCCTGAGGATGAGGTTAAGATCAATTAGCCTGAGGAAGAGGTTAAGATCAATTAGCCTGAGGATGAGGTTCAGATCAATTAGCCTGAGGATGAGGTTCAGATCAATTAGCCTGAGGAAGAGGTTAAGATCAATTAGCCTGAGGAAGAGGTTAAGATCAATTAGCCTGAGGAAGAGGTTCAGATCAATTAGCCTGAGGAAGAGGTTAAGATCAATTATCCTGAGGAAGAGGTTAAGATCAATTAGCCTGAGGAAGAGGTTCAGATCAATTAGCCTGAGGAAGAGGTTCAGATCAATTAGCCTGAGGAAGAGGTTAAGATCAATTAGCCTGAGGAAGAGGTTCAGATCAATTAGCCTGAGGAAGAGGTTAAGATCAATTAGCCTGAGGAAGAGGTTCAGATCAATTAGCCTGAGGATGAGGTTCAGATCAATTAGCCTGAGGAAGAGGTTAAGATCAATTATCCTGAGGATGAGGTTCAGATCAATTAGCCTGGAGGAAGAGGTTCAGATCAATTAGCCTGAGGAAGAGGTTAAGATCAATTATCTGAGGATGAGGTCTAGATCAATTAGCCTGAGGATGAGGTTCAGATCAATTAGCCTGAGGAAGAGGTTAAGATCAATTAGCCTGAGGAAGAGGTTAAGATCAATTAGCC
>NW_027016137.1:0-10380 GCF_036934945.1 Oncorhynchus masou masou | reverse complement strand
CTCTCTCTCTCTCTCTGCCTCCTCCCGTGTCTCCTTCTCCCAACCCAGTCTGTCAGTATGTCCTCTCTCTCTCTCTCTCTCTCTCTCTCTGCCTCCTCCCGTGTCTCCTTCTCTCAACCCAGTCTGTCAGTATGTCCTCTCTCTCTCTCTCTCTTCCTCCTCCCGTGTCTCCTTCTCCCAACCCAGTCTGTCAGTATGTCCTCTCTATCACTCTCTCTCTCTCTCTCTCTCTCTCTCTTCCTCCTCCCTTGTCTCCTTCTCTCAACCCAGTCTGTCAGTATGTCCTCTCTCTCTCTCTCTCTCTCTGCCTCCCTCCCCGTGTCTCCTTCTCCCAACCCAGTCTGTCAGTATGTCCTCTCTCTCTCTCTCTCTCTCTCTCTCTGCCTCCTCCCGTGTCTCCTTCTCCCAACCCAGTCTGTCAGTATGTCCTCTCTCTCTCTCTCTCTCCCTCTCTCTCTTCCTCCTCCCTTGTCTCCTTCTCTCAACCCAGTCTGTCAGTATGTCCTCTCTCTCTCTCTCTCTCTCTCTCTGCCTCCTTGTTATGTACTTGAGTGAAGACCCAAAAGCGGTTTTAACAGAAAACAGAGTTCTTTAATGAAAATCAGGAATGGCATAAATCCTCTTCCAACGTAGTCAATGGAACAAAAAGAACATTAGTATAATGCAGGATGCACCTGCCAGGCAGACTCCGACAGGATAGGACAAGGTGGAAGCAAACGCGACGACAGCTTGCTTCTGGCATCAAAAACACAAACAAGAATCAGACACTGAAAGTAGCAGGAACAGAGAGAGAAATAGAGACCTAATCAGAGGGGGAAGGGAGAACAGGTGGGAAAGAGTGAATGAGCTAGTTAGGGGAGATGTAGAACAGCTGAAGAATGAGAGACAGAGAAGGTAACCTAAAAAGACCAGCAGAGAGAGACAGAGTGAAGAGAAAGGACAGGAACAGACATAACAAGACATGACAGTACCCCCCCCACTCACCGAGCGCCTCCTGGCGCACTCGAGGAGGAAACCTGGCGGCAACGGAGGAAATCATCGATCAGCGAACGGTCCAGCACGTCCCGAGAGGGAACCCAACTCCTCTCCTCAGGACCGTACCCCTCCCAATCCACTAGATACTGATGACCACGGCCCCGAGGGCGCATGTCCAAAATCTTACGAACCCTGTAGATGGGTGCGCCTCGACAAGGATGGGGGGGGGAGGGACGAGCGGGCGCGAAGAACGGGCTTAACACAGGAGACATGGAAGACCGGGTGAACGCGACGAAGATAGCGTGGAGAAGAAGTCGCACTGCGACAGGATTAATGACCTGAGAAATACGGAACGGACCAATGAACCGCGGGGCCAACTTGCGAGAAGCTGTCTTAAGGGGAAGGTTCTGAGTGGAGAGCCATACTCTCTGACCGCAACAATATCTAGGACTCTTGGTCCTACGCTTATTAGCGGCCCTCACAGTCTGCGCCCTATTACGGCAAAGTGCCGACCTGACCCCCTTCCAGGTGCGCTCGCAACGCTGGACAAAAGCCTGAGCGGAGGGGACGCAGGACTCGGCGAGCTGAGATGAGAACAGCGGAGGCTGGTACCCGAGGCTACTCTGAAAAGGGGATAGACCGGTAGCAGACGAGGGAAGCGAAGTTGTGGGCGTACTCTGCCCAGGGGAGCTGTTCTGACCAAGACGCAGGGTTACGAAAAGAAAGACTGCGTAAAATGCGACCAACAGTCTGATTGGCCCGTTCGGCTTGACCGTTAGACTGGGGATGAAAGCCGGACGAGAGACTGACGGAAGCCCCAATCAAACGGCAAAACTCCCTCCAAAATTGAGACGTGAACTGCGGGCCTTTGTCGGAAACGACGTCAGACGGAAGGCCATGAATTCGGAAAACATTCTCGATAATGATCTGAGCCGTCTCCTTAGCAGAAGGGAGCTTATCGAGAGGAATGAAATGAGCCGCCTTAGAGAATCTATCGACAACCGTAAGAATAACTGTCTTCCCCGCTGATGAAGGCAGTCCGGTGATAAAATCTAAAGCGATGTGAGACCACGGCCGAGAGGGAATGGGAAGCGGTCTGAGACGGCCGGCAGGAGGAGAGTTCCCAGATTTAGTCTGCGCGCAGACCGAACAAGCGGCGACAAATCGACGCGCGTCACGTTCCGAGTGGGCCACCAGAAACGCTGTCGAATGGAAGCGAGCGTACCCCGAACGCCGGGGTGGCCGGCTAACTTGGCAGAGTGGGCCCACTGAAGAACGGCCGGACGAGTAGGAACGGGAACGAACAGAAGGTTCCTAGGACAAGCTCGCGGCGACGGAGTGTGAGCGAGTGCTTGCTTTACCTGCCTCTCAATTCCCCAGACAGTCAACCCGACAACACGCCCCTCAGGGAGAATCCCTCGGGGTCGGTGGAGACCTCAGAAGAACTGAAGAGACGAGATAAAGCATCAGGCTTGGTGTTTTTGAGCCCGGACGATAAGAAATAACAAACTCGAAACGAGCGAAAAACAGAGCCCAACGAGCCTGACGCGCATTAAGTCGCTTTGGCTGAACGGATGTACTCAAGGTTCCTATGGTCAGTCCAAACGACAAAAGGAACGGTCGCCCCCTCCAACCACTGTCGCCATTCGCCTAGGGCTAAGCGGATGGCGAGCAGTTCGCGATTACCAACATCATAGTTACGTTCTGACGGCGATAAGCGATGAGAGAAAAACGCGCAAGGATGGACCTTGCCGTCAGAGAGAGAGCGCTGAGAAAGAATGGCTCCCACGCCCACCTCTGACGCGTCAACCTCAACAACAAACTGACTAGAGATGTCAGGTGTAACAAGAATAGGTGCGGATGTAAAACGATTCTTAAGAAGATCAAAAGCTCCCTGGGCGGAAACGGACCACTTAAAGCACGTCTTAACAGAAGTAAGGGCTGTGAGGGGAGCTGCCACCTGACCGAAATTACGGATGAAACGACGATAGAAATTAGCGAAGCCCAGAAAGCGCTGCAGCTCGACGCGTGACTTAGGAACGGGCCAATCAATGACAGCCTGGACCTTAGCGGGATCCATCTTAATGCCCTCAGCGGAAATAACGGAACCGAGAAAAGGGACAGAGGCGGCATGAAAAGTGCACTTCTCAGCCTTCACATAAAGACAGTTCTCCAAAAGGCGCTGGAGGACGCGTCGCACGTGCTGAACATGAATCGAGAGAGACGGTGAAAAAATCAGGATATCGTCCATGTAAACGAAAACAAAAATGTTCAGCATGTCTCTCAGGACGTCGTTAACTAGTGCCTGAAAGACAGCTGGAGCGTTAACGAGGCCGAAAGGAAGAACCCGGTATTCAAAGTGCCCTAACGGAGTGTTAAACGCCAGTCTTCCACTCGTCCCCCTCCCTGATGCGCACGAGATGGTAGGCGTTACGAAGGTCAATTTGGTGAAAAACCTGGCGCCCTGCAGGATCTCGAAGGCTGAAGACATAAGGAAGCGGATGCGGTCTTAACTGTTATGTCATTCAGCCCTCGATAATCACGCATGGGGCGCAGGGACCCGTCCTTCTTCTGAACAAAAAAACCCCCGGCGCTCCGGCGGGAGAGGGAGGGAGGGAGACATAGTACCCGGCGTCGCGAAACCGACAAATAATCCTCGAGAGCCTTACGTTCGGGAGCCGACAGAGAGTATAATCTACCCCGGGGGGAGTAGTTCCGGAAGGAGATCAATACTACAGTCATACGACCGGTGTGGAGGGAAAGTGGCCTTGGAACGACTGAACACCGTGCGCAGATCGTGATACTCCTCCGGCACCCCTGTCAAATCGCCAGGCTCCTCCTGTGAAGAAGAGACAGAGGAAAACAGGAGGGATAGCAGACATTAAACAGGTCACATGACAAGAAACATTCCAGGATAGGATAGTATTACTAGACCAATTAATAGAAGGGTTATGGCGCACTAGCCAGGGATGACCCAAAACAACAGGTGTAAAAGGTGAACGAAAAATTAGAAAAGAAATGGTTTCGCTATGATTACCAGAGACAGTGAGGGTTAAAAGCAGCGTCTCCACGCTGAATCTTGAGAGAGAACTACCATCTAAAGCGAACAAGGCCGTGGGCTCCCTAACTGTCTGAGAGGAATGTCATGTTCCCGAGCCCAGGTCTCGTCCATAAAACAGCCCTCCGCCCCAGAGTCTATCAAGGCACTGCAGGAAGCAGATGAACCGGCCAGCGGAGATGGACCGGAAAGGTAGTGCGTGATCCAGAAGGAGAGGCCTGAGTAGTTGCGCTCACCAGTAGCCCTCCTCTTACTGATGAGCTCTGGCTTTTACTGGACATGAGGTGACAAAATGACCAGCGGAGCCGCAGCAGAGACAGAGGCGATTAGTGATTCTCCGTTCGTCTTCTCCTTGGCCGAGATGCGGATACCCCCCAGCTGCATAGGCTCCAGCATCCGAGCCGGCGGAGGAGGGTGGCAGTGATGCGGCAGGTGGCAGTGATGTGGAGAGGGGAGCAAACGGAGACAGCGAGCTCCCTTTCCACGAGCTCGGCGACGAAGATCAAACCGTCAGGCTCTATGCGAATAGCGAGAGCTATTATGGAGTCCAGACTGGAAGGAACCTCCCGGGAGAGGATCTCATCCTTAACTCGACGAGGAGACCCTCCAGAAAACGAGCGAGCAAAGCCGGCCTGCTCCAGTCACTAGAGGCAGCGAGAGTGCGAAACTCAATAGAATAATCCGTTATGGATCGATTCCCCTGACATAGGGAAGACAGGGCCCTGGAAGCCTCCTCCCCAAAAACAGAACGGTCAAAACCCGTATCATCTCCTCCTTAAAGTCCTGATACTGGTTAATACCTCCGTCCTCGCCTCCCCCAGATTGCCGTGCCCCACTCACGCGCCCGTCCGGTAAGGAGAGAAATGATCGTAGGCGATGCGGGCTGCGCTCCTGGAGTAAGTGTTGGGCTGGAGAGAGACACCACATCACACTGAGTGAGGAATGAGCGGCACTCAGTGGGCTCCCAGAGTAACACGGCGGGTTGTTGATCCTGGGCTCCGGAGACTCGGAAACCCTGGAAGTGGGCGGTGGAACGAGGTGGAGTTGGTGAACCTGTCTTGTGAGGTCGGAGACTTGACGGACCAGGTTTCAACGGCATGTCGAAAGCAGCAGACAATTCCTCCGTGTCTGCCTAGCATCGCTCCCTGGATCTCGACGGCGGAGTGAAAAGGGTCCGGAGCCGCTGGGTCCATTCTTGGTCTGATTCTTCTGTTATGTACTTGAGTGAAGACCCAAAAGCGGTTTTAACAGAAAACAGAGTTCTTTAATGAAAAACAGGAATGGCATAAATCCTCTTCCAACGTAGTCAATGGAACAAAAAGAATGTTAGTATAATGCAGGATGCACCTGCCAGGCAGACTCCGACAGGATAGGACAAGGTGGAAGCAAACGCGAGCGACAGCTTGCTTCTGGCATCAAAAACACAAACAAGAATCAGACACTGAAAGTAGCAGGAACAGAGAGAGAAATAGAGACCTAATCAGAGGGGGAAGGGAGAACAGGTGGGAAAGAGTGAATGAGCTAGTTAGGGAGATGTAGAACAGCTGAAGAATGAGAGACAGAGAAGGTAACCTAAAAAGACCAGCAGAGAGAGACAGAGTGAAGAGAAAGGACAGGAACAGACATAACAAGACATGACACTCCTCCGTGTCTCCTTCTCCCAACCCAGTCTGTCAGTATGTCCTCTCTCTCTCTCTCTCTCTCTCTCCGCCTCCTCCCGTGTCTCCTTCTCTCAACCCAGTCTGTCAGTATGTCCTCTCGCTCTCTCTCTCTCTTTTCTCTCTTCTCCCTCCCCCTCCCCTCCTGAGAAATACTGCTAGGCTATATGACTTCCAGCTCATTACTTCCTTACTTATATGTGACCCACTTTTAAGCAGACAAGATCAGTGGTTAAACCCACCTACTTACAGGAAACACTGACATTAGAAAAACTCCACAGGAAACTGCTGGCAGAGCAGCAAAGTTACACATAGTGTGTCCTATAATATCACCTCTAACTTTCTACTGCTTGAGTTCACTTCTTATAGAATATTGGCTTAATGTTCCAGCACCAAAATATAAACAGTACCAGCACCCAAAATGAGTACTGATGAGATCTCATGTTAGAGCAGGAGAAGGGGGGATGTGGTGTTGAAGCAAGAGGTCTGTTACCCAAGTCAACTCAACAGGCCTGATGCTATATGTCAGGGTCAGGCTGGGAGGGGCCAAGAGAGGAACAGGTTACTGGTTCTGATGACATCACTGGTGAGAAGACAGTGATTAACATATATTCTCTCTCTCCTCCTCCCTCTCTACCCTACTTCCCTTCCCCTCCCCTCTCTGTCTCCCTCCCATCCTGTAATTTATATTAAATAAAATAAGGGGAGGTAGAAGAAGGGGAAAGTGGGAGAAGAGGACAGGAGAGGGGGGAGAAGAGGAGAGGGAGGAGAAGAGGAGAGGAGAGGGGAGAAGGAGGAGAGGGAGAGGGAGGAGAAGAGGAGAGGAGAGGGGGGAGAAGAGGAGGGGGAGAAGAGGAGAGGGAGAGGGAGCAGAAGAGGAAGGAGAGGGGGCAGAAGAGGAGAGGGGGCAGAAGAGGAGAGGAGAGGATAGGGGGGAGGAGAGGAGAGAAGAGGGGGGAGAAGAGGAGAGAAGAGGGGGAGATGAGGAGAGGAGAGGGGGGAGGAGAGGAGGGAGAATAGAAGAAGGAGGGAGGAGAAGAGGAGAGGGGGGCAGAAGAGGAGAGGAGAGGAGGGAGAAGAGGAGAGGAGAGGGGCAGAAGAGGAGAGGAGGAGATGAGGAGAGGAGAGGGGGAGATGAGGAGAGAGAGGGGGAGAAGAGGAGAGGAGAGGGGGGAGAAGAGGCGAGGAGGGGGGGGGGGAGAGGGGGGAGAAGAGGAGAGGAGGGCCTGCCTGCCTGCAGCATATACACGAAATCAACAAAAGTATGTGGACACCTGCTCGTCAAATTTCTCAATCCAAAATCATGGGATTTTGAGGAGAGGAGAGGAGGGAGAAGATGAGAGGAGCGGGGAGAAGAGGAGAGGGGGAGAAGGGGAGAGGGAGGGAGGGGAGAGGAGGGGGGGAGAAGAGGAGAGGAGAGGAGGGAGAAGAGGAGAGGAGAGGGAGGAGAAGAGGAGAGGAGAGGGGGGAGAAGAGGAGAGGGGAGAAGAGGAGAGGAGAGGGAGCAGAAGAGGAGAGAGAGGGGGCAGAAAGAGGAGAGGGGGCAGAAGAGGAGAGGAGAGGAGAGGGGGGAGGGAGAGGAGAGAGAAGGGGGAGAAGAGGAGAGGAGAGGGGAGATGAGAGGAGAGGGGGGCCTGAGGGGGCAATAGAAGAATCAGGGGAGGAGAGGGACGAGGAGGAGAGGAGAGGGGGAGAAGCATGGAGAGGCCCTCCCCTAGAGGGGGGAGAAGAGGAGGGGGAGAAGAGGAGAGGAGAGGGAGCAGATGAGGAGAAGAGAGGGGGCAGAAGAGGAGAGGGCAGAAGAGGAGAGGAGGGAGAAGAGGAGAGGGGGCAGAAGAGGAGAGGGGCAGAAGAGGAGAGGGGCAGAAGAGGAGAGGGGGCAGAAGAGCCTCCAGAAGAGGAGAGGGGCAGAAGAGGAGAGGAGGGAGAAGAGGAGAGGAGAGGGGGCAGAAGAGGAGAGAGGAGATGAGGAGAGGAGAGGGGGAGATGAGGAGAGGAGAGGGGAGAAGAGAGAGGGAGAGGGGGAGAAGAGGCGAGGAGGGGGGGAGGAGAGGGGGGAGAAGAGGAGAGGGGGCCTGCTGCCTGCAGCATATACACGAAATCAACAAAAGTATGTGGACACCTGCTGCCAAACTTCTCAATCCAAAATCATGGGATTTTGAGGAGAGGTAGGAGGGAGAAGATGAGAGGAGCGGGGAGAAGAGGAGAGGAGAGGGGGAGAAGGGGAGAGGAGAGGAGGGAGAAGAGGAGAGAGAGGAGGGAGAAGATGAGAGGAGAGGGGGGAGAAGATGAGGAGAGGGGGAGAAGAGGAGAGAAGGGAGAAGAGTGAGAGGAGAGGGGGAGAAGAGGAGAGGAGAGGGGGAGAAGAGGAGGAGAGATAGGAGAAGATGAGAGGAGGGGGGAGAAGAGGAGAAATTGGGGGGAGAAGAGGGAGAGAAGGGAGAGATGGGAACATTGGAGAACAGAGGAGAGGAAGGGGTCCCTGAGAAGGAGAGGAGGGGGAGAAGGGGGAGAGGAGAGGAGGAGAGATGAGAGGAGGGGGAGAAGAGGAGAGAGGAGGGGGAGAAGAGTAGAGGAGAGGGGGAGAAGAGGAGAGGACAGGGGGAGAAGAGGAGAGGACAGGGGGAGAAGAGGAGAGGACAGGGGGAGAAGAGGAGAGGACAGGGGGAGAGGGGAGAGGAGGGCCTGCCTGCCTGCAGTATTTACACGAAATCAACAAAAGTATGTGGACACCTGCTCGTCAAACATCTCATTCCAAAATTATGGCCATTTGCATGGATTTAGTGCCCCCTAGATGTTGGAACATTGCTGCTATAACAACCTCCACTCTTCTGGGAAGGCTTTCCACTAGATGTTGGAACATTGCTGCTATAACAACCTCCACTCTTCTGGGAAGGCTTTTCTCTAGATGTAGGAACATTGCTGCTATAACAGCCTCCACTCTTCTGGGAAGGCTTTCCACTAGATGTTGGAACATAGCTGCTATAACAACCTCCACTCTTCTGGGAAGGCTTTCCACTAGATGTAGGAACATTGCTGCTATAACAACCTCCACTCTTCTGGGAAGGCTTTCCTCTAGATGTAGGAACATTGCTGCTATAACAGCCTCCACTCTTCTGGGAAGGCTTTCCACTAGATGTTGGAACATTGCTGCTATAACAGCCTCCACTCTTCTGGGAAGGCTTTCCACTAGATGTAGGAACATTGCTGCTATAACAGCCTCCACTCTTCTGGGAAGGCTTTCCACTAGATGTAGGAACATAGCTGCTATAACAGCCTCCACTCTTCTGGGAAGGCTTTCCACTAGATGTTGGAACATTGCTGCTATAACAGCCTCCACTCTTCTGGAAGGCTTTCCACTAGATGTAGGAACATAGCTGCCATAACAGCCTCCACTCTTCTGGGAAGGCTTTCCACTAGATGTTGGAACATTGCTGCTATAACAACCTTCTACTCTTCTGGGAAGGCTTTCCCACTAGATGTAGGAACATTGCTGCTATAACAACCTCCACTCTTCTGGGAAGGCTTTCCTCTAGATGTAGGAACATTGCTGCTATAACAGCCTCCACTCTTCTGGGAAGGCTTTCCACTAGATGTTGGAACATTGCTGCTATAACAGCCTCCACTCTTCTGGGAAGGCTTTCCACTAGATGTAGGAACATTGCTGCTATAACAGCCTCACTCTTCTGGGAAGGCTTTCCACTAGATGTTGGAACATTGTTGCTATAACAACCTCCGCTCTTCTGGGAAGGCTTTCCCACGAATGTAGGAACATTGCTGCTATAACAGCCTCCACTCTTCTGGGAAGGCTTTCCACTAGATGTTGGAACATTGCTGCTATAACAGCCTCCCACTCTTCTGGGGAAGGCTTTCCACTAGATGTAGGAGCATAGCCGCTATAACAGCCTCCACTCTTCTGGGAAGGCTTTCCACTAGATGTTGGAACATTGCTGCTATAACAGCCCTCCACTCTTCTGGGAAGGCTTTCCACTAGATGTTTGAACATTGCTGCTATAACAGCCTCCACTCTTCTGGGAGAGCTTTCCACTAGATGATGGAACATTGCTGCGAGGACTTGTTTCCATTCCAAGAGCATTAGTGAGGGTCGGGCGATGAGGCCTGGCTCGCAGTCAGCGTTCCAATTCATCCCAAAGGTGTTTGACGTCTGGTGTTCAACCTTCCCAAGTTCTCTCACGTCACCGGCTCCTCCGCTCTCTCCACTGGCTTCCAGTTGAAGCTCGCATCCGCTACAAGACCATGGTGCTTGCCTACGGAGCTGTGAGGGGAACGGCACCGCAGTACCTCCAGGCTCTGATCAGGCCCTACACCCAAACAAGGGCACTGCGTTCATCCACCTCTGGCCTGCTCGCCTCCCTACCACTGAGGAAGTACAGTTCCCGCTCAGCCCAGTCAAACTGTTCCGCTGCTCTGGCCCCCCCAATGGTGGAACAAACTCCCTCACGACGCCAGGATAGCTGAGTCAATCACCACCTTCCGGAGACACCCGGAAACCCACCTCTTCAAGGAATACCTAGGATAGGATAAAGCAATCCTTCTCACCCCCCCTTAAATGATTTAGATGCACTATTGTAAAGTGGCTGTTCCACTGATGTCAGAAGGTGAATTCACCAATTTGTAAGTTGCTCTGGATAAGAGCGTCTGCTAAATGACTTAAATGTAATGTAAATG
>NW_027016136.1:0-10381 GCF_036934945.1 Oncorhynchus masou masou | reverse complement strand
ACATAGACACATAGACACATAGACACATAGATACATAGACACATAGACACATAGATACAGGTCGAGATACATAGACACATAGACACAGACACATAGACACATAGACACATAGACACATAGATACAGGTCGAGATACATAGACACATAGACACAGACACATAGACACATAGACACATAGACACATAGATACATAGACACATAGACACATAGATACAGGTCGAGATACATAGACACATAGACACATAGATACATAGACACATAGATACATAGACACATAGACACATAGATACATAGACACATAGACACATAGATACATAGACACACAGATACATAGATACATAGACACACAGACACATAGACACATAGATACATAGACACAGACACATAGACACACAGACACATAGATACATAGACACATAGACACATAGATACATAGATACATAGACACATAGATACATAGATACATAGACACATAGACACATAGACACATAGATACATAGATACATAGACACATAGACACATAGATACACAGACACATAGACACACAGACACACAGACACATAGATACATAGACACATAGACACATAGATACATAGATACATAGACACATAGATACATAGATACATAGACACATAGACACATAGACACACAGACACACAGACACATAGATACATAGACACATAGACACATAGACACATAGACACACAGATACATAGATACATAGACACATAGATACAGACACACAGATACATAGATACATAGACACAGGTCGAGATACATTTTTTAGTAATCAAGGTGCCAAACAGTGACACATTCAATAAGGTTTTGCACATTTTTGCCTCCATCTAGCTGATCTACGGTGTAATCATTAGTCCAACAGTTGCGAACGGGAGTTTCTGTTGGACAAATTCAGGTATGTTTATCCCTGTTTCGTTCTGTTTGCTTCTGCTTCAGAAATGTTTTTCAACAGAATTGGAGGAATGAATACACCCCATATCACACGCAAACTCACTTTACCATAGCAGCCACATACAAACAGCATGATCACTTTGCTTGTTGTATAATTCCTTCGCTTCTACGCACTCTCGTCCTCACCTTTTTCGCTTCGCTTGTTTACCAGCGCACAACACAAAACCTTTCCAAGCCAAAACCTTCATATCATAGCCACTAACCACTACACAGAACCACATCATTGTCACCATATTAGCAAATGTCATAGGTATCATGGCTACTGTAACTAAAGGGTTTGTAAACCTGCTAAAATCCTGTAGGGAGGCAGGGTAGCCTAGTGGTTAGAGCGTTGGCCTAGTAACCTAAAGGTTGCAAGTTCAAACCCCAAGCTGACAAGGTACAAATCTGTCATTCTGCCCTGAACAGGCAGTTAACTCACAGTTCCTAGGCTGTCATTGAAAATAAGACTTGTTCTTAACTGACTTGCCTAGTTAAATAAAGGTTAAATAAATACAGAGAGCAGAGAGAGCAGAGAGAGCAGAGAGAGCAGAGAGAGCAGTTTTAGCAGTTACAAATGGCGGGCCCTGGTGGCAATAAACCAAAGCTTACCTTGACTTGGAAGAGTTCTAGTGTTAAATAGCCACAGCCAGCTAGCTAACATAACATCCCCCTCTGTTGGGTAGCCACAGCCAGCTAGCTAACAACATCCCCCTCTGTTGGGTAGCCATAGCCAGGTAGCTATGCCTCTATGTTTGAGCCGGGTGTTTGAGAGATTCAAACTAGCTAGCTGCATTCGCTAGCTAAGAGAAAGTGAAGAAAATATAGCTAGGTCTCTCCGCCCGCTCCCATTTTGAATAAATGAATTTGTACTAAACTATTATCTTCTTCTTTAAAAACAACATTTCACAATTTTTTTAAATGAAATTCACTGAGGAGGATGGTGCTCCCTTCCTTCTCTTAACAGGATATAGCAGGACAGAATCCACTGGGTCAGCCATAGCAGAGGGACAGTAACATATCAATATATCCTCAGTGATTAAAACAGCTAATTAATGATAGAGGGAGGTATCTGTGTTATATTCCCTTCAGATAGTTGGATAGTCCCCTAGGAAAGAAGGAAGGATAATTGCATATTTAGTGTTTGTCACAGTTTTCTATAGTGAAAGAGAGTCAGACCAAAATGCGGGCGTATTATTGTGATTCATATTTTAATGAAACAAGGAAAACACGAATCAATACGAAACAACAAACGTAACACAAAAACCAAAACAGCCCCTACTGGTGCAAACTAACACACGACAGAAATAAGGACAATCACCCACCAAACACTCAAAGAATATGGCTGCTCTAAATATGGTTCCCAATCAGAGACAACGATAAACACCTGCCTTCTGATTGAGAACCACTTCAGACAGCCGCAGACTAAGCTAGAACACCCCACGCTACAAACCCAATACCTATGAAAAAATCCCCAAGACAAAACACACCAAATACAAAAACCCATGTAAACACCCTGGCCTGACCAAATAGATAAAGAAAACACAAAATACTAAGACCAGGGCGTGACAGTGTTATACAAATTCAATTGAATTTATTGAATTATTGAATTAATTAGTGTATTTATAGGCTACTGTTAGGTAGCCCACTAAATAGATCAAATCAAGTCAATCAAATCAAATGTTATATGTCACATGCTTTGTAGACAACAGGTGTAGACTAACAGTGGAATGCTTTGTAGACAACAGGTGTAGACTAACAGTGAAATGCTTTGTAGACAACAGGTGTAGACTAACAGTGAAATGTTTTGTAGACAACAGGTGTAGACTAACAGTGAAATGCTTTGCAGACAACAGGTGTAGACTAACAGTGAAATGCTTTGTAGGCAACAGGTGTAGACTAACAGTCAAATGCTTTGTAGACAACAGGTGTAGACTAACAGTGAAATGCTTTGTAGACAACAGGTGTAGACTAACAGTGAAATGCTTTGTAGGCAACAGGTGTAGACTAACAGTGAAATGCTTACTTAAGTGTCCTTTTACAACAAGGCAGAGTTAAAAATAAGATGACTTAAAAAATAATAATAAACAGTCACATGAGGAATAAATACACAGTTAATATCAAATAAAAAACGAGTAGAAAATAGCATGGTAATATACAGGGAGTAGAAAATAACATGGCTATATACAGGAAGTAGAAAATAACATGGCTATATACAGGAAGTAGAAAATAACATGGCTTTATACAGGAAGTAGAAAATAACATGGCTATATACAGGGAGTAGAAAATAACATGGCTATATACAGGAAGTAGAAAATAACATGGCTATATGCAGGAAGTAGAAAATAACATGGCTATATACAGGGAGTAGAAAATAACATGGCTATATACAGGGAGTAGAAAATAACATGGCTATATACAGGAAGTAGAAAATAACATGGCTTTATACAGGAAGTAGAAAATAACATGGCTTTATACAGGAAGTAGAAAATAACATGGCTATATACAGGAAGTAGAAAATAACATGGCTATACACAGGAAGTAGAAAATAACATGGCTATATACAGGAAGTAGAAAATAATAACATGGCTTTATACAGTGAAGTAGAAAATAACATGCCTATATACAGGAAGCAGAAAATAACATGGCTATATACAGGAAGTAGAAAATAACATGGCTATATACAGGAAGTAGAAAATAACATGGCTATATACAGAAGTAGAAATAACATGGCTATATACAGGAAGTGGCAGTGTAGTATACTATTTATACTGCAGGTAGGGGTTTAGTGACTAGACAACAGGATAGATAATAGACAGTAACAGCAGTATACTGTAGGTAGGGTTTAGTGACTAGACAACAGGATAGATAATAGACAGTAACAGCAGTATACTGTAGGTAGGGTAAAGGATAGATAATAGACAGTAACAGCAGTATACTGTAGGTAGGGGTAAAGGATAGATAATAGACAAAAATAGCAGTATACTGTAGGTAGGGGCTTAGTGACTAGACAACAGGATAGATAATACACAGTAACAGCAGTATACTGTAGGTAGGGGTTTAGTGACTAGACAACAGGATAGATAATAGACAGTAACAGCAGTATACTGTAGGTAGGGTAAAGGATAGATAATAGACAGTAACAGCAGTATACTGTAGGTGGGGCAAAGGATAGATAATGACAGTTACAGCAGTATACTGTAGGTAGGGGTAAAGGATAGATAATAGACAAAGTTACAGCAGTATACTGTAGGTAGGGGTAAAGGATAGATAATAGACAGTTACAGCAGTATACTGTAGGTGGGGGTAAAGGATAGATAATAGACAGTAACAGCAGTATACTGTAGGTAGGGGGTAAAGTGAAAAACAGGTTAGATAATAGACAGTAACAGCAGTATACTGTAGGTGGGGGTAAAGGATAGATAATAGACAGTTACAGCAGTATACTGTAGGTAATAGATAATAGACAGTAACAGCAGTATACTGTAGGTAGGGGGTAAACTAGACAACAGGATAGATAATACAGATACTGAGGTAGGGGCAAAGTGACTAGACAACAGGATAGATAATACACAGTAACAGTATACTGTCGGTAGGTAAAGGATGATAAAGACATAGCAGTAACTGTAGGGGTAAAGGATAAATAATAGACAGTTACAGTATACTGTAGGTAGGGGTAAAGGATAGATAATAGACAGTTACAGCAGCATACTGTAGAAAAGTGACTAGACAACAGGATAGATAATAATACAGCAACAGCAGTATACTGTAGGTAGGGGTTTAAAGTGACCAGACAACAGGATAGATAATACAATATGCAAATACAGTATACTGTATGGGGTAGTAAAGTGACCAGACAACAGGATAGATAATAGACAGAACAGCATACTGTAGGTAGGGGGTAAAGGACTAGACAACAGGATAGATAATAGACAGTAACAGCAGTATACTGTAGTAAAAGGATAGATAATAGACAGCACAGCAGTATACTGTAGGTGGGGGTAAAGGATAGATAATAGACAGTTACAGCAGTATACTGTAGGTAGGGGTAAAGGATAGATAATAGAGCAGTAACAGCAGTATACTGTAGGTAGGGGTAAAGGATAGATAATAGACAGTTACAGCAGTATACTGCAGGTAGGGGTAAAGGATAGATAATAGACAGTAACAGCAGTATACTGTAGGTGGGGGTAAAGGATAGATAATAGACAGTAACAGCAGTATACTGTAGGTAGGGTAAAGGATAGATAATAGACAGTAACAGCAGTATACTGTAGGTGGGGCAAAGGATGTGAAAGTGTATACTGTGTGTGTGTAGATAATGTGTGTGTGTACTGTGTGTGTGTGTAATAGACAGTGTATGTGTGTGTGTGTGTGACAACAGGATAGATAATAGACAGTAACAGCAGTATACTGTGTGTGTAGGTGGGGGGTGTGCATGCATGTGAGTGTGTGGATAGTGTGTGTGTGGCGTCAGTAGGCATGTTTTTGCATGTTATATGTGGTGTGTAGATAATAGACGTCAGTAGGCATGTTTAAAGTGCATGTTATATGTGTGTGGGCGTAGATACTGACAGTAAAACGTGTTTGGATTGTCTTACACCTCTTAGAATTAGAATATGTTGACTTAAACTCTTACCAAGTTAAAGGATCGTAGTGGCAGATTATTTTAATGACAACAGATTAATGGCAACCTGGATACAGAATATCTTTTTCTGGGTGATCTAAATCAACTCAAAACAACAACTTAATACAATACAAACACATTTAGGCTATATTTCCATTGTTTTCCGTGTGTGTGTGTGTGTGTATGTGTGTGTGTGTGTGTGTGTGTGTGTGTGTGTGTGTGCGTGTGTGTGTGTGCATGCGTGTGTGTGTGTGTGTGTGTGTGTGTGTGTGTGTGTGTTTGTGCATGTGTTTTTGTATGTGTGTGTATGTGCAAAACGTGTGTCTTACACCTCTTAGTTAGTGTGCGTGTGTGTGTGTTTATGGGTGATCTAAATCAACAACTTTTATTTTATTGTGTTGTGCGTAGTTGTGTGTGGCGTTGTGTATGTGTGTTGTGTGCGTGTGTGTGTGTGTGTTGGGCTGTCATTGTAAGTATGTTTGAATGTGTGGGTAAAGTCCTGTATGTGGGTAGAGTCCAGTGTGTGTGGGGTGTTGAGCCCAGTGTGTGGGTAGAGCCCAGTGTGTGGCAGAGCCCAGTGTGTGGGTAGAGCCCAGTGTGTGGGTAGAGTCCAGTATGGGTAGAGTCCAGTGTGTGGGTAGAGTCCAGTGTGGGGTAGAGTCCAGTGTGTGGGTAGAGTCCAGTGTGTGGGTAGAGTCCAGTATGTGGTAGAGTCCAGTGTGTGGGTAGAGTCCAGTATGGGCAGAGTGGGTAGAGAACAGTGTGTGGGTAGAGTCCAGTATGGGTAGAGTCCAGTATGTGGGTAGAGTCCAGTGTGTGGTAGAGTCCAGTATGTGGGTAGAGCCCAGTGTGTGGGTAGAGTCCAGTATGT
The DNA here is from genome assembly GCF_036934945.1 of Oncorhynchus masou masou. Lineage (NCBI taxonomy): Eukaryota > Metazoa > Chordata > Actinopteri > Salmoniformes > Salmonidae > Oncorhynchus > Oncorhynchus masou. The sequence goes on along the minus strand of NW_027016136.1, from coordinate 3,935 downwards.
GGGTAGAGCCCAGTGTGTGGGTAGAGTCCAGTATGGGTAGAGTCCAGTAGAGTCCAGTATGTGGGTAGAGTCCAGTATGTGGGTAGAGTCGGTGATCAGCCTACCACCTATCGTGGTCGTCGGAAAACGTAATGATGGTGTTGAGTCGTGTGCGACACTGAAATGAGCTTTAAAAAAAAAATGTTAACATGTTGTGATTTATCAGCATTATTGATAGTGGCTGTTTATAATTTCATGAAGTGTTACGACACTTATAGAAAAGGGTTGAACTATTACTTCATCTTGTGGTATGTTTTTGCAACTGCAATGTGTTTTAATTCAACTGCAATGTGTTTTAATTCAACTGCAGTGTGTTTTAATTCAACTGCAGTGTGTTTTAATTCAACTGCAGTGTGTTTTAATTCAACTGCAGTGTGTTTTAATTCAACTGCAGTGTGTTTTAAAACAACTGCAGTGTGTTTTAATTCAACTGCAGTGTGCTTTAACAACACCGCAGTCATCCTGTAACATTAACATCACTGTGTTATTCGTCAATTTTGTACACAAAGTCCAACTTAAATGTGACTTCGCTTTATCCCAAACCTGACACATACCTATGTTGGAGAGGGGTGAAACAGGGGGGCTGCTATACTGACGCCCTGAAGCAGTTGTTGTTGTGGGGGTTAAGTGCCTTGCTCAAGGGCATAACGACAGACAATGCCATGTAGGATTTGACACCAGCTTATTTGTGTTTTCTCTTTAGTTACCTTATAAAAAGGTGCAACATATACAAATACTTCAAACAAATATTACAGAATTGACAAGGCTGGGAACATTTCAATGGCTTGAAAGTGCCTTCCTGTCTCTGCACTTCTCCGTGGTGATAGGTTCTACTCAGCACTGACTAATGACACAGCCAGGTAATAAGACTGTTTGGATGTAACCGTGGTGATAGGTTCTACGGTGATACACAGCCGGGTAATCTGTTTGGATGTAAATCGGTGCTATACACAGCCGGGTAATAAGACTGTTGGATGGTGGTGATGGTTCTAACCAGCCAGGTAATAAGACTGTGATAGGTTCTACGGTGCTATACACAGCCAGGTAATAAGACTGTTTGGATGTAACCGTGGTGATAGGTTCTACGGTGCTATACACAGCCAGGTAATAAGACTGTTTGGATGTAACCGTGGTGATAGGTTCTACGGTGCTATACACAGCCAGGTAATAAGACTGTTTGGATGTAACCGTGGTGATATGTTCTACGGTGCTATACACAGCCAGGTCACACGTGATATAAGTCAGTAGACTCCATCTTTGTCTGAGGATGTAGATGAGGTGATATGGCCTAGGGGGCAACAGTGAGCGCTTGTTACCTTCAGGTAGATGCCAGTTTTTCTAGGGACATTTGTGGACAGGAATGGCAGATGGGAGCAAGCATCTAACTCTGATTCCAAAGGTCTGCAAACAGAAAAATCCAGGAATAAGAAAGTTTGGATGTAACTGATGATATTTTGTTTTAAGACTGTTTGGATGTAACCAAATCTTAACAGCCAGGTCACACGTGATATAAGTCAGTAGTCGATTATCTTTGTCAAGTGATGTTGGGAGTGACTAACCCACTAAACATTTTTAGTTAATGCCTAATTTTTTCTAATTGTACAGTTAATGGCAAACTATACCTTAAACACTTAAAAAATATACCTTAAAACACCGTGAGACCGTGAGACTGAGAGACTTAACTCTCACCTTAATTACTGTCAGACCGAGAGACCGAGAGACTTAAAATTGTAAGAATGTGAAACTATACCTGAAAAGCTGTCAGACTGTCAACACTGTGAGACCGAGAGACTGAGAGACTGGAGAAGCTGTCAGACTGTGAGACTGAGAGACTGAGAGACTGTCAGACTGTGAGACTGTCAGACTGAGAGACTGAGAGACTGTCAGACTGTCAGACTGTGAGACTGTGAGACCGAGAGACCGAGAGACTGTGAGACTGTCAGACTGAGAGACTGAGAGACTGTCAGACTGTCAGACTGTGAGACTGTGAGACTGTCAGACTGTGAGACTGTGAGACCGAGAGACCGAGAGACTGTCAGACTGTGAGACTGAGAGACTGAGAGACTGTCAGACTGTGAGACTGTGAGACTGAGAGACTGTCAGACTGTGAGACCGAGAGACTGAGAGACTGTCAGACTGTGAGACTGTGAGACTGAGAGACTGTCAGACTGTGAGACCGAGAGACTGAGAGACTGTCAGACTGTGAGACTGTGAGACTGAGAGACTGAGAGACTGTCAGACTGTGAGACCGAGAGACTGAGAGACTGTCAGACTGTGAGACTGTGAGACTGAGAGACTGTCAGACTGTCAGACTGTGAGATTGTGAGACTGAGAGACTGAGAGACTGTCAGACTGTGAGACTGTGAGACTGTCAGACTGTGAGACTGAGAGACTGAGAGACTGTCAGACTGTCAGACTGTGAGACTGTGAGACTGAGAGACTGAGAGACTGTCAGACTGTCAGACTGTGAGACTGTGAGACTGTCAGACTGTGAGACTGAGAGACTGAGAGACTGTCAGACTGTCAGACTGTGAGACTGTGAGACTGAGAGACTGAGAGACTGAGAGACTGTCAGACTGTCAGACTGTGAGACTGAGAGACTGAGAGACTGTCAGACTGTGAGACTGTGAGACTGTGAGACTGTGAGACTGAGAGACTGAGAGACTGTCAGACTGTCAGACTGTGAGACTGTGAGACTGAGAGACTGAGAGACTGTCAGACTGTCAGACTGTGAGACTGTGAGACTGTCAGACTGTGAGACTGAGAGACTGAGAGACTGTCAGACTGTCAGACTGTGAGACTGTGAGACTGAGAGACTGAGAGACTGAGAGACTGTCAGACTGTCAGACTGTGAGACTGAGAGACTGAGAGACTGTCAGACTGTGAGACTGTGAGACTGTGAGACTGTGAGACTGAGAGACTGAGAGACTGTCAGACTGTCAGACTGTGAGACTGTGAGACTGAGAGACTGAGAGACTGTCAGACTGTGAGACTGTGAGACTGTGAGACTGAGAGACTGAGAGACTGTCAGACTGTGAGACTGTGAGACTGTCAGACTGTCAGACTGTGAGATTGTAAGACCGTGAGACTGAGAGACTGTCAGACTGTCAGACTGTGAGACTGAGAGACTGTCAGACTGTGAGACTGAGAGACTGTCAGACTGTGAGACTGTGAGACTGTCAGACTGTCAGACTGTCAGACTGTCAGACTGTGAGACTGTCAGACTGTCAGACTGTCAAGACTGTGAGACTGTGAGACTGTGAGACCGAGAGACTGTCAGACTGTCAGACTGTGAGACTGTGAGACTGAGAGACTGTCAGACTGTGAGACTGTGAGACTGTGAGACTGTCAGACTGTGAGACTGTGAGACTGTGAGACTGTCAGACTGTGAGACTGTGAGACTGTCAGACTGTGAGACTGAGAGACTGTCAGACTGTCAGACTGTGAGACTGTGAGACTGTCAGACTGTCAGACTGTCAGACTGTGAGACTGTGAGACTGTCAGACTGTCAGACTGTCAGACTGTCAGACTGTGAGACTGTCAGACTGTGAGACTGAGAGACTGTGAGACTGTGAGACTGTCAGACTGTCAGACTGTGAGACTGTGAGACTGTGAGACTGTCAGACTGTCAGACTGTGAGACTGTGAGACTGTCAGACTGTGAGACTGAGAGACTGTGAGACTGTCAGACTGTGAGACTGTGAGACTGTCAGACTGTCAGACTGTGAGACTGTCAGACTGTGAGACTGTGAGACTGTGAGACTGTGAGACTGTGAGACTGTGAGACTGTCAGACTGTCAGACTGTGAGACTGTCAGACTGTCAGACTGTCAGACTGTGAGACTGTGAGACTGTGAGACTGTGAGACCGAGAGACTGTCAGACTGTCAGACTGTAAG
>NW_027016135.1:2500-10381 GCF_036934945.1 Oncorhynchus masou masou | reverse complement strand
AGTAGTAGGTGGGATGACCCTGCCCCCCCTCTCTCAAGTAGTAGGTGGGATGACCCTGCCCCCCTCTCTCAAGTAGTAGATGGGATGACCCTGTCCCACCCTCTCTCAAGTTGTAGAGAGTACGACCCTCTCCCCCCTCCCTCTCAAGTAGTAGGTGGGACGACCCTGTCCCCCCTCTTTCAGTACGACCCTGTCCCCCCTCTCTCAAGTTGTAGAGGGTACGACCCTGCCCCCCTCTCTCAAGTAGTAGGTGGTACGACCCTGCCCCCTCTCTCAAGTAGTAGGGGTCGACCTGTCCCCACCTCTCTCAAGTAGTAGAGGGTACGACCCTGTCCCCCCTCTCTCAAGTAGTAGGTGGTACGACCCTGTCCCCCCCCTCTCAATTTGTAGAGGGTACGACCCTGTCCCCCCCTCTCTCAAGTAGTAGAGGGTATGACACTGTCCCCCCCTCTCTCAAGTAGTAGGTGGGATGACCCTGTCCCACCCTCTCTCAAGTTGTAGAGAGTACGACCCTCTCCCCCCTCCCTCTCAAGTAGTAGGTGGGACGACCTGTCCCCCCTCTTTCAGTACGACCCTGTCCCCCCTCTCTCAAGTTGTAGAGGGTACGACCCTGCCCCCTCTCTCAAGTAGTAGGTGGTACGACCCTGCCCCCCCTCTCTCAAGTAGTAGGGGGTACGACCCTGTCCCCACCTCTCTCAAGTAGTAGAGGGTACGACCCTGTCCCCCCTCTCAAGTAGTAGGTGGTACGACCCTGTCCCCCCCCTCTCAATTTGTAGAGGGTACGACCCTGTCCCCCCCTCTCTCAAGTAGTAGAGGGTATGACACTGTCCCCCCCTCTCTCAAGTAGTAGGTGGTACGACCCTGTCCCCCTCTCTCAAGTTGTAGAGAGTACGACCCTGTCCCCCCCTCTCTCAAGTAGTAGGTGGGACGACCCTGTCCCCACTCTCTCTCAAGTAGTAGGTGGGATGACCCTGCCCCCCCCTCTCTCAAGTAGTAGGTGGGATGACCCTGCCCCCCCTCTCTCAAGTAGTAGGTGGGATGACCCTGTCCCACCCTCTCTCAAGTTGTAGAGAGTACGACCCTCTCCCCCCTCCCTCTCAAGTAGTAGGTGGGACGACCCTGTCCCCCCCTCTCTCAAGTAGTAGGTGGGACGACCCTGTCCCACCCTCTCTCAAGTTGTAGAGGGTACGACCCTGTCCCCCCTCTCTCAAGTAGTAGGTGGTACGACCCTGCCCCCCCTCTCTCAAGTAGTAGGTGGGACGACCCTGTCCCCCCCTCTCTCAAGTAGTAGGTGGGACGACCCTGTCCCCCCCTCTCTCAAGTTGTAGAGGGTACGACCCTGTCCCCCCTCTCTCAAGTAGTAGGTGGTACGACCCTGTCCCCCCTCTCAAGTTGTAGAGGGTACGACCCTGTCCCCCCTCTCTCAAGTAGTAGAGGGTACGACCCTGTCCCCCCTCTTTCAGTACGACCCTGTCCCATCTCTCTCTTAAGTAGTAGGGGGTAAGACCCTGTCCCCCCCTCTCTCAAGTAGTAGAGGGTATGACCCTGTCCCCCGCTCTCAAGTTGTAGAGGGTACGAGCCTGTCCCCCCTCTCTCAAGTTGTAGAGGGTACGACCCTGTCCCCCCTCTCTCAAGTTGTAGAGGGTACGACCCTGTCCCCCTCTCTCAAGTAGTAGAGGGTATGACCCTGTCCCCCTCTCTCAAGTTGTAGAGGGTTTGACCCTGTCCCCCCTCTCTCAAGTTGTAGAGGGTATGACCCTTTCCCCCCCTCTCTCAAGTTGTAGAGGGTACGACCCTGTCCCCCCCCTCTCTCAAGTTGTAGAGGGTACGACCCTGTCCCACCCTCTCTCAAATTGTAGAGGGTATGACCCTGTCCCCTCCCTCTCTCAAGTAGTAGGTGAGACGACCCTGTCCCCCCCTCTCTCAAGTAGTAGGTGGTACGACCCTGTCCCCCCCCCTCTCAAGTAGTAGGTGGTACGACCCTGTCCCCCCTCTCTCAAGTAGTAGAGGGTACGACCCTGTCCCCCTCTCTCAAGTAGTAGGTGGTATGACCCTGTCCCCCCCTCTCTCAAGTAGTGGGTGGTACGACCCTGTCCCCCCCTCTCAAGTAGTAGAGGGTACGACCCTGTCCCACCTCTCTCAAGTAGTAGAGGGTACGAGCCTGTCCCCCCCCTCTCAAGTAGTAGGTGGTACGACCCTGTCCCCCCCTCTCTCAAGTAGTAGGTGGTACGACCCTGTCCCCCCTCTCTCAAGTAGTAGAGGGTACGACCCTGTCCCCCCCCTCTCTCAACTAGTAGGTGGTACGACACTGTCCCCCCCTCTCTCAAGTTGTAGAGGGTACGACCCTGTCCCCCCTCTCTCAAGTTGTAGAGGTGCGACCCTGTCCCCCCTCTCTCAAGTTGTAGAGGGTACGACCCTGTCCCCCCTCTCTCAAGTTTAGAGGGTACGACCCTGTCCCCCCTCTCTCAAGTAGTAGGTGGGACGACCTGTCCCCCTCTCTCAAGTAGTAGGTGGTATGACCCTTTCCCCCCTCTCTCAAGTAGTAGGTGGTACGACCCTGTCCCCAACTCTCTCGTTGTAGGTGGGACGACCCTGTCCCCCTCTCTCAAGTAGTAGGTGGGACGACCCTGTCCCCCCCTCTCTCAAGTTGTAGGTGGTACGACCCTGTCCCCCCTCTCTCAAGTTGTAGAGGGTACGACCCTGTCCCCCTCTCTCAAGTAGTAGGTGGAATGACCCTGTCCCCCACTCTCTCAAGTTGTAGAGGGTACGACCCTGTCCCCCCCTCTCTCAAGTAGTAGGTGGGACGACCCTGTCCCCCCCTCTCTCAAGTAGTAGGTGGGATGACCCTGTCCCACCCTCTCTCAAGTTGTAGAGGGTACGACCCTGTCCCCCCTCTCTCTCAAGTAGTAGGTGGGACGACCCTGTCCCCCCCTCTCTCAAGTAGTAGGTGGGACGACCCTGTCCCCCCCTCTCTCAAGTTGTAGAGGGTACGACACTGTCCCCCCTCTCTCAAGTAGTAGGTGGGAAGACCCTGTCCCCCCCTCTCTCAAGTTGTTGAGGGTACAACCCTGTCCCCCCTCTCTCAAGTAGTAGGTGGGACAACCCTGTCCCCCCCTCTCTCAAGTAGTAGAGGGTACGACCCTGTCCCCCCTCTTTCAGTACGACCCTGTCCCCCCTCTCTCTTAAGTAGTAGGGGGTAAGACCCTGTCCCCCCCTCTCTCAAATAGTAGAGGGTATGACCCTGTCCCCCGTTCTCAAGTTGTAGAGGGTACGACCCTGTCCCCCCTCTCTCAAGTTGTAGAGGGTACGACCCTGTCCCCCCTCTCTCAAGTTGTAGAGGGCACGACCCTGTCCCCCCTCTCTCAAGTTGTAGAGGGTATGACCCTGTCCCCCCTCTCTCAAGTAGTAGAGGGTATGACCCTGTCCCCCCTCTGTCAAGTTGTAGAGGGTACGACCCTGTCCCCCCTCTTTCAAGTTGTAGAGGGTACGAACCTTTCCCCCTCTCAAGTTGTAGAGGGTGCGACCCTGTCCCCCCCTCTCTCAAGTTGTAGAGGGTACGACCCTGTCCCCCCTCTCTCAAGTTGTAGAGGGTACGACCCTTTCCCCCCCCCCTCTCAAGTTGTAGAGGGTACGACCCTGTCCCCCCTCTCTCAAGTTGTAGAGGGTACGACCCTGTCCCCCCTCTCTCAAATTGTAGAGGGTATGACCCTGTCCCCTCCCTCTCTCAAGTAGTAGGTGAGACGACCCTGTTCCCCCTCTCTCAAGTAGTAGGTGAGACGACCCTGTTCCCCCTCTCTCAAGTAGTAGGTGGTACGACCCTGTCCCCCCCTCTCAAGTAGTAGGTGGTACGACCCTGTCCCCCTCTCAAGTAGTAGAGGGTATGACCCTGTCCCCCCCCTCTCTCAAGTAGTAGGTGGTACGACCCTGTCCCCCCCTCTCTCAAGTAGTGGGTGGTACGACCCTGTCCCCCCCTCTCAAGTACTAGAGGGTACGACCCTGTCCCACATCTCTCAAGTAGTAGAGGGTACGAGCCTGTCCCCCCCCTCTCTCAAGTAGTAGGTGGTAAGACCCTGTCCCCCCCTCTCTCAAGTAGTAGGTGGTACGACCCTGTCCCCCTCTCTCAAGTAGTAGTGGGTACGACCCTGTCCCCCCTCTCTCAAGTAGTAGGTGGTACGACCCTGTCCCCCTCTCTCAAGTTGTAGAGGGTGGCGACCCTGTCCCCCTCTCTCAAGTTGTAGAGGGTACGACCCTTTCCCCCTCTCTCAAGTTGTAGAGGGTACGACCCTGTCCCCCCCTCTCTCAAGTTGTAGAGGGTACGACCCTGTCCCACCCTCTCAAATTGTAGAGGGTATGACCCTGTCCCCTCCCTCTCTCAAGTAGGAAGTGAGACGACCCTGTCCCCCTCTCTCAAGTAGTAGGTGGTACGACCCTGTCCCCCCCTCTCAAGTAGTAGGTTGTACGACCCTGTCCCCCTCTCTCAAGTAGTAGGTGGTATGACCCTGTCCCCCTCTCTCAAGTAGTGGGTGGTAAGACCCTGTCCCCCCTCTCAAGTAGTAGAGGGTACGACCCTGTCCCACCTCTCTCAAGTAGTAGAGGGTACGAGCCTGTCCCCCCTCTCAAGTAGTAGGTGGTACGACCCTGTCCCCCCTCTCTCAAGTAGTAGGTGGTACGACCCTGTCCCCCTCTCTCAAGTAGTAGAGGGTACGACCCTGTCCCCCCTCTCTCAAGTAGTAGGTGGTCGACACTGTCCCCCTCTCAAGTTGTAGAGGGTACGACCCTGTCCCCCCTCTCTCAAGTTGTAGAGGGTACGACCCTGTCCCCCCCTCTCTCAAGTTGTAGAGGGTACGACCCTGTCCCCCCCTCTCTCATGTTTAGAGGCTACGACCCTGTCCCCCCCTCTCTCAAGTAGTAGGTGGGACGACCCTGTCCCCCCCTCTCTCAAGTAGTAGGTGGTACGACCCTTTCCCCCCCCTCTCTCAAGTAGTAGGTGGTACGACCCTGTCCCCAACTCTCTCGTTGTAGGTGGGACGACCCTGTCCCCCCCTCTCAAGTAGTAGGTGGTACGACCCTTTCCCCCCTCTCTCAAGTAGTAGTTGGTACGACCCTGTCCCCAACTCTCTCTCGTTGTAGGTGGTATGACCCTGTCCCCCTCTCTCAAGTTGTAGAGGGTACGACCCTGTCCCCCCTCTCTCAAGTAGTAGGTGGGACGACCCTGTCCCCCCCTCTCTCAAGTAGTAGGTGGGACGCCCTGTCCCCCCTCTCTCAAGTTGTAGAGGGTACGACACTGTCCCCCTCTCTCAAGTAGTAGGTGGGACGACCCTGTCCCCCTCTCTCAAGTAGTAGGTGGTGCGACCCTGCCCCCCCCTCTCAAGTTGTAGAGGGGTACGACCCTGTCCCCCTCTCTCAAGTAGTAAGTGGGACGACCCTGTCCCCCCTCTCTCAAGTAGTAGAGGGTACGACCCTGTCCCCCTCTTTCAGTACGACCCTGTCCCCCTCTCTCTTAAGTAGTAGGGGGTAAGACCCTGTCCCCCCTCTCTCTCAAATAGTAGAGGGTATGACCCTGTCCCCCGTTCTCAAGTTGTAGAGGGTACGACCCTGTCCCCCCTCTCTCAAGTTGTAGAGGGTACGACCCCCTGTCCCCCTCTCTCAAGTTGTAGAGGGTACGACCCTGTCCCCCCTCTCTCAAGTTGTAGAGGGTATGACCCTGTCCCCCCCCCCTCTCTCTTAAGTAGTAGAGGGTATGACCCTGTCCCCCCTCTGTCAAGTTGTAGAGGGTACGACCCTGTCCCCCCACTCTCAAGTTGTAGAGGGTACGACCCTTTCCCCCTCTCAAGTTGTAGAGGGTACACCTGTCCCCCCTCTCTCAAGTTGTAGAGGGTACGACCCTGTCCCCCCTCTCTCAAATTGTAGAGGGTATGACCCTGTCCCCTCCCTCTCTCAAGTAGTAGGTGAGACGACCCTGTCCCCCCTCTCTCAAGTAGTAGGTGGTACGACCCTGTCCCCCCATCTCAATTAGTAGTGGGTACGACCCTGTCCCCCTCTCTCAAGTAGTAGAGGGTACGACCCTGTCCCCCTCTCTCAAGTAGTAGGTGGTACGACCCTGTCCCCCCCTCTCTCAAGTAGTGGGGTGGTACGACCCTGTCCCCCCTCTCAAGTACTAGAGGGTACGACCCTGTCCCACCTCTCTCAAGTAGTAGAGGGTACGAGCCTGTCCCCCCTCTCTCAAGTAGTAGGTGGTAAGACCCTGTCCCCCTCTCTCAAGTAGTAGGTGGTACTACCCTGTCCCCCCTCTCTCAAGTAGTAGAGGGTACGACCCTGTCCCCCCTCTCAAGTAGTAGGTGGTACACCCTGTCCCCCCTCTCTCAAGTTGTAGAGGGTCGACCCTGTCCCCCCCTCTCAAGTTGTAGAGGGTACGACCCTGTCCCCCCTCTCTCAAGTTGTAGAGGGTACGACCCTGTCCCCCCTCTCTCAAGTTTAGAGGGTACGACCCTGTCCCCCCCTCTCTCAAGTAGTAGGTGGGACGACCCTGTCCCCCTCTCTCAAGTAGTAGGTACGACCCTGTCCCCCCCTCTCTCATGTTGTAGGTGGGACGACCCTGTCCCCCCTCTCAAGTAGTAGGTGGTACGACCCTGTCCCCCCCTCTCTCATGTTGTAGGTGGGACGACCCTGTCCCCCCCCTCTCTCAAGTAGTAGGTGGTACGACCCTGTCCCCCCTCTCTCATGTTGTAGGTGGGACGACCCTGTCCCCCCCCTCTCTCAAGTAGTAGGTGGTACGACCCTGTCCCCCCCTCTCTCAAGTTGTAGAGGGTACGACCCTGTCCCCCCCTCTCTCAAGTTTAGAGGGTACGACCCTGTCCCCCTCTCTCAAGTAGTAGGTGGGACGACCCTGTCCCCCCTCTCTCAAGTAGTAGGTGGTACGACCCTGTCCCCCCTCTCTCATGTTGTAGGTGGGACTACCCTGTCCCCCCCCTCTCTCAAGTAGTAGGTGGTACGACCCTGTCCCCCCTCTCTCAGGTTGCAGAGGGTACGACCCTTTCCCCCTCTCTCAAGTTGTAGAGGGTACGACCCTGTCCCCCCCTCTCTCAAGTTGTAGAGGGTACGACCCTGTCCCCCCTCTCTCAAATTGTAGAGGGTATGACCCTGTCCCCTCCCTCTCTCAAGTAGTAGGTGAGACGACCCTGTCCCCCCCTCTCTCAAGTAGTAGGTGGTACGACCCTGTCCCCCCTCTCAAGTAGTAGGTGGTACGACCCTGTCCCCCTCTCAAGTAGTAGAGGGTACGACCCTGTCCCCCCTCTCAAGTAGTAGGTGGTATGACCCTGTCCCCCCTCTCTCAAGTAGTGGGTGGAACACCCTGTCCCCCCCCTCAAGTAGTAGAGGGTACGACCCTGTCCCACCTCTCTCAAGTAGTAGAGGGTACGAGCCTGTCCCCTCTCAAGTAGTATTTGGTACGACCCTGTCCCCCCTCTCTCAAGTAGTAGGTGGTACGACCCTGTCCCCCCTCTCTCAAGTAGTAGGTGGTACGACACTGTCCCCCTCTCTCAAGTTGTAGAGGGTACGACCCTGTCCCCCCTCTCTCAAGTTGTAGAGGGCAATGACCCTGTCCCCCCTCTCATGTAGTAGGTGGGAAGACCCTGTCCCCCCTCTCTCAAGTTGTTGAGGGTACAACCCTGTCCCCCCTCTCTCAAGTAGTAGGTGGGACGACCCTGTCCCCCCTCTCTCAAGTAGTAGGTGGTACGACCCTTTCACCCCCCTCTCTCAAGTAGTAGGTGGTACGACCCTGTCCCCAACTCTCTCTCGTTGTAGGTGGGACGACCCTGTCCCCCCCCTCTCTCAAGTAGTAGGTGGGACGACCCTGTCCCCCCTCTCTCAAGTAGTAGAGGG
>NW_027016134.1:0-10385 GCF_036934945.1 Oncorhynchus masou masou | reverse complement strand
GGGACCTGGCTACATAGGGTCAGAAGGATAGTAGATGGGACCTGGCTACATAGGGTCAGAAGGATAGTAGATGGACCTGGGTCAGAAGGATAGTAGATGGGACCTGGCTACATAGGGTCAGAAGGATAGTAGATGGGACCTGGCTACATAGGGTCAGAAGGATAGTAGATGGGACCTGGCTACATAGGGTCAGAAGGACAGTAGATGGACCTGGCTACATAGGGTCAGAAGGATTGTAGATGGACCTGGGTCAGAAGGATAGTAGATGGACCTGGCTACATAGGGTCAGAAGGATAGTAGATGGACCTGGGTCAGAAGGATAGTAGATGGACCTGGCTACATAGGGTCAGAAGGATAGTAGATGGGACCTGGGTCAGAAGGACAGTAGATGGACCTGGCTACATAGGGTCAGAAGGATAGTAGATGGGACCTGGGTCAGAAGGATAGTAGATGAGACCTGGGTCAGAAGGATAGTAGATGGGACCTGGCTACATAGGGTCAGAAGGATAGCAGATGGACCTACAGGGTCAGAAGGATAGTAGATTTGACCTGGCTACATAGGGACAGAAGGATAGTAGATGGGACCTGGGTCAGAGGATAGTAGATGGGACCTGGCTACATGGGGTCAGAAGGATAGTAGATGGGACCTGGCTACATAGGGACAGAAGGATAGTAGATGGGACCTGGCTGCGTTAGGACAGAAGGATAGTAGATGGGACCTGGCTACATAGGGACAGAAGGATAGTAGATGGACCAGGGTCAGAAGGATAGTAGATGGGACCTGAAAGAGAAGGATAGTAGATGGGACCTGGCTACATAGGGTCAGAAGGATAGTAGATGGGACCTGGCTACATAGGGACAGAAGGATAGTAGATGGGACCTGGCTACATAGGGTCAGAGGATAGTAGATGGGACCTGGCTACATAGGGACAGAAGGATAGTAGATGGGACCTGGCTACATAGGGACAGAAGGATAGTAGATGGGACCTGGGTCAGAAGGATAGTAGATGGGACCTGGGTCAGAAGGATAGTAGATGGGACCTGGGTCAGAGGATAGTAGATGGGACCTGGCTACATAGGGACAGAAGGATAGTAGATGGGACCTGGCTACATAGGGACAGAAGGATAGTAGATGGACCTGGCTACATAGGGTCAGAAGGATAGTAGATGGGACCTGGCTACATAGGGTCAGAAGGATAGTAGATGGGACCTGGCTACATAGGGTCAGAAGGATAGTAGATGGGACCTGGGTCAGGAAGGATAGTAGATGGGACCTGGCTACATAGGGACAGAAGGATAGTAGATGAGACCTGGGTCAGAAGGATAGTAGATGGGACCTGGCTACATAGGGACAGAAGGATAGTAGATGGACCTGGCTACATAGGATCAGAAGGATAGTAGATGAGACCTGGGTCAGAAGGATAGTAGATGGGACCTGGCTACATAGGGACAGAAGGATAGTAGATGAGACCTGGGTCAGGAAGGATAGTAGATGGGACCTGGCTACATAGGGACAGAAGGATAGTAGATGGACCTGGCTACATAGGATCAGAAGGGGATAGTAGATGGACCTGGCTACATAGGGTCAGAAGGATAGTAGATGGGACCTGGCTACATAGGGTCAGGAAGGAGTAGTAGATGGGACCTGGCTACATAGGGTCAGGAGGATAGTAGATGGGACCTGGCTACATAGGGACAGAAGGATAGTAGATGGACCTGGGTCAGAAGGATAGTAGATGGGACCTGGGTGAGAAGGATAGTAGATGGGACCTGGCTACATAGGGACAGAAGGATAGTAGATGGGACCTGGCTACATAGGGTCAGAAGGATAGTAGATGGGACCTGGCTACATAGGGTCAGAAGGATAGTAGATGGGACCTGGCTACATAGGGACAGAAGGATAGTAGATGGACCTGGGTCAGAAGGATAGTAGATGGGACCTGGGTCAGAAGGATATTAGATGGGACCTGGTTCAGGAGGATAGTAGATGGGACCTGGCTACATAGGGACAGAAGGGGATAGTAGATGGGACCTGGCTACATAGGGACAGAAGGATAGTAGATGGACCTGGCTACATAGGGACAGAAGGATAGTAGATGGACCTGGGTCAGAAGGATAGTAGATGGGACCTGGTGAGAAGGATAGTAGATGGGACCTGGCCACATAGGGACAGAAGGATAGTAGATGGGACCTGGGTCAGAAGGATAGTAGATGGGACCTGGCTGCTATAGGGTGAGAAGGATAGTAGATGGACCTGGCTACATAGGGACAGAAGGATAGTAGATGGACCTGGGTCAGAAGGATAGTAGATGGGACCTGGGTGAGAAGGATAGTAGATGGGACCTGGCTACATAGGGACAGAAGGATAGTAGATGGGACCTGGGTCAGAAGGATAGTAGATGGGACCTGGGTCAGAAGGATAGTAGATGGGACCTGGCTACATAGGGTCAGAAGGATAGTAGATGGGACCTGGCTGCATAGGGTCAGGAGAATAGCATGGGACCTGGGTCAGAAGGATAGTAGATGGACCTGGGTCAGAAGGATAGTAGATGGGACCTGGCTACATAGGGTCAGGAGGATAGTAGATGGGACCTGGGTCAGAAGGATAGTAGATGGGACCTTGGCTACATAGGGACAGAAGGATAGTAGATGGGACCTGGGTCAGAAGGATAGTAGATGGGACCTGGGTCAGAGGATAGTAGATGGGACCTGGCTACATAGGGTCAGAAGGATAGTAGATGGGACCTGGCTGCATAGGGTCAGGAGAATAGTAGATGGACCTGGGTCAGAAGGATAGTAGATGGACCTGGGTCAGAAGGATAGTAGATGGGACCTGGGTCAGAGGATAGTAGATGGACCTGGCTACATAGGGTCAGAAGGATAGTAGATGGGACCTGGCTACATAGGGTCAGAAGGATAGTAGATGGACCTGGCTACATAGGGTCAGGAGAATAGTAGATGGACCTGGCTGCATAGGGTCAGAAGGATAGTAGATGGGACCTGCTACATAGGGTCAGGAGAATAGTAGATGGACCTGGGTCAGAAGGATAGTAGATGGGACCTGGCTACATAGGGTCAGATGGATAGTAGATGGGACCTGGCTACATAGGGTCAGAAGGATAGTAGATGGACCTGGGTCAGAAGGATAGTAGATGGGACCTGGGTCAGAAGGATAGTAGATGGACCTGGGTCAGAAGGATAGTAGATGGGACCTGGGTCAGAAGGGATAGTAGATGGGACCTGGCCACATAGGGTCAGAAGGATAGTAGATGGGACCTGGCTACTTTGGGTCAGAAGTACAGTAGATGGGACCTGGCTACATAGGGTCAGAAGATCAGTAGATGGGACCTGGCTACATAGGGTCAGAAGGGATAGTAGATGGACCTGGGTCAGAAGGATAGTAGATGGGGACCTGGCTGCTTTGGGTCAGAAGGACAGTAGATGGGACCTGGCTACATAGGGTCAGAAGGGATAGTAGATATCCGGGTCAGAAGGATAGTAGATGGGACCTGGCTACTTTGGTCAGAAGGACAGTAGATGGGACCTGGCTACTTTGGGTCAGAAGGACAGTAGATGGGACCTGGCTACATAGGGTCAGAAGGATAGTAGATGGACCTGGGTCAGAAGGATAGTAGATGGGACCTGGGTCAGAAGGGATAGTAGATGAGACCTGGGTCAGAAGGATAGTAGATGGACCTGGCATACATAGGGGTCAGAAGGATAGTAGATTTGACCTGGCCAGCATAGGGACAGAAGGATAGTAGATGGGACCTGGGTCAGAGGATAGTAGATGGGACCTGGCTACATGGGGTCAGAAGGATAGTAGATGGGACCTTGGCTACATAGGGACAGAAGGATAGTTGATGGACCTGGGGTGAGAAGGATAGTAGATGGACCTGGCTAGCATAGGGACAGAAGGATAGTAGATGGACCTGGGTCAGAAGGATAGTAGATGGGACCTGGGTGAGAAGGATAGTAGATGGGACCTGGCTACATAGGGACAGAAGGATAGTAGATGGGACCTGGCTACATAGGGTCAGAAGGATAGTAGATGGGACCTGTCACATAGGGTCAGAAGGATAGTAGATGGGACCTGGCTACATAGGGACAGAAGGATAGTAGATGGACCTGGGTCAGAAGGATAGTAGATGGGACCTGGGTCAGAAGGATATTAGATGGGACCTGGTTCAGAGGATAGTAGATGGGACCTGGCTACATAGGGACAGAAGGATAGTAGATGGGACCTGGCTACATAGGGACAGAAGGATAGTAGATGGGACCTGGCTACATAGGGACAGAAGGATAGTAGATGGACCTGGGTCAGAAGGATAGTAGATGGGACCTGGGTGAGAAGGATAGTAGATGGGACCTGGCTACATAGGGACAGAAGGATAGTAGATGGGACCTGGGTCAGAAGGATAGTAGATGGGACCTGGCTACATAGGGTGAGAAGGATAGTAGATGGACCTGGCTACATAGGGACAGAAGGATAGTAGATGGACCTGGGTCAGAAGGATAGTAGATGGGACCTGGGTGAGAAGGATAGTAGATGGGACCTGGCTACAGGGACAGAAGGATAGTAGATGGGACCTGGGTCAGAAGGATAGTAGATGGGACCTGGGTGAGAAGGATAGTAGATGGGACCTGGCTACATAGGGTCAGAAGGATAGTAGATGGGACCTGGCTGCATAGGGTCAGGAGAATAGTAGATGGACCTGGGTCAGAAGGATAGTAGATGGACCTGGGTCAGAAGGATAGTAGATGGGACCTGGCTACATAGGGTCAGGAGGATAGTAGATGGGACCTGGGTCAGAAGGATAGTAGATGGGACCTTATTGCTAGGGACAGAAGGATAGTAGATGGGACCTGGGGTCAGAAGGGATAGTAGATGGGACCTGGGTCAGAGGATAGTAGATGGGACCTGGGCTACATAGGGTCAGAAGGATAGTAGATGGGACCTGGCTGCATAGGGTCAGGAGAATAGTAGATGGACCTGGGTCAGAAGGATAGTAGATGGACCTGGGTCAGAAGGATAGTAGATGGGACCTGGGTCAGGAGGATAGTAGATGGACCTGGCTACATAGGGTCAGAAGGATAGTAGATGGGACCTGGCTACATAGGGTCAGGAAGGATAGTAGATGGACCTGGCTACATAGGGTCAGGAGAATAGTAGATGGACCTGGCTGCATAGGGTCAGAAGGATAGTAGATGGGACCTGGCTACATAGGGTCAGGAGAATAGTAGATGGACCTGGGTCAGAAGGATAGTAGATGGGACCTGGCTACATAGGGTCAGATGGATAGTAGATGGGACCAGGCTAGATAGGGTCAGAAGGATAGTAGATGGACCTGGGTCAGAAGGATAGTAGATGGGACCTGGGTCAGAAGGATAGTAGATGGACCTGGGTCAGAAGGGATAGTAGATGGGACCTGGGTCAGAAGGATAGTAGATGGGACCTGGCTACATAGGGTCAGAAGGATAGTAGATGGGACCTGGCTACTTTGGGTCAGAAGTAGAAAACAGTAGATGGGTCAGGGTCAGAAGACAGCAGATGGGACCTGGCTACATAGGGTCAGAAGGATAGTAGATGGACCTGGGTCAGAAGGATAGTAGATGGGACCTGGCTGCTTTGGGTCAGAAGGACAGTAGATGGGACCTGGCTACATAGGGTCAGAAGGATAGTAGATGGACCTGGGTCAGAAGGATAGTAGATGGGACCTGGCTACTTTGGGTCAGAAGGACAGTAGATGGGACCTGGCTACTTTGGGTCAGAAGGACAGTAGATGGGACCTGGCTACATAGGGTCAGAAGGATAGTAGATGGACCTGGGTCAGAAGGATAGTAGATGGGACCTGGGTCAGAAGGATAGTAGATGAGACCTGGGTCAGAAGGATAGTAGATGGGACCTTGGCTACATAGGGTCAGAAGGATAGTAGATTTGACCTGGCTACATAGGGACAGAAGGATAGTAGATGGGACCTGGGTCAGAGGATAGTAGATGGGACCTGGCTACATGGGGTCAGAAGGATAGTAGATGGACCTAACTACATAGGGACAGAAGGATAGTAGATGGGACCTGGCTACATAGGGACAGAAGGATAGTAGATGGGACCTGGCTACATAGGGACAGAAGGATAGTAGATGGACCAGGGTCAGAAGGATAGTAGATGGGACCTGAAAGAGAAGGATAGTAGATGGGACCTGGCTACATAGGGTCAGAAGGATAGTAGATGGGACCTGGCTACATAGGGACAGAAGGATAGTAGATGGGACCTGGCTACATAGGGTCAGAGGATAGTAGATGGGACCTGGCTACATAGGGACAGAAGGATAGTAGATGGGACCTGGCTACATAGGGACAGAAGGATAGTAGATGGGACCTGGGTCAGAAGGATAGTAGATGGGACCTGGGCTGAAGGATAGTAGATGGGACCTGGGTCAGAGGATAGTAGATGGGACCTGGTCACATAGGGACAGAAGGATAGTAGATGGGACCTGGCTACATAGGGACAGAAGGATAGTAGATGGACCTACATAGGGTCAGAAGGATAGTAGATGGGACCTGGCTACATAGGGTCAGAAGGATAGTAGATGGGACCTGGCTACATAGGGTCAGAAGGATAGTAGATGGGACCTGGGTCAGAAGGATAGTAGATGGGACCTGGCTACATAGGGACAGAAGGATAGTAGATGAGACCTGGGTCAGAAGGATAGCAGATGGGACCTGGCTACATAGGGACAGAAGGATAGTAGATGGACCTGGCTACATAGGATCAGAAGGATAGTAGATGAGACCTGGGTCAGAAGGATAGTAGATGGGACCTGGCTACATAGGGACAGAAGATAGTAGATGAGACTTTTGGCTACATAGGTCAGAAGGATAGTAGATGGGACCTGGCTACATAGGGACAGAAGGATAGTAGATGGACCTGGCACTATAGGATCAGAAGGATAGTAGATGGACCTGGCTACATAGGGTCAGAAGGATAGTGATGGGACCTGGCATACATAGGGTCAGAAGGATAGTAGATGGACCTAGGGTCAGAAGGATAGTAGATGGGACCTGGCTACATAGGGTCAGAAGGATAGTAGATGGGACCTGGCTAATGCATAGGGTCAGAAGGATAGTAGATGGACCTGGGCTAGGGTGAGAAGGATAGTAGATGGGACCTGGCTACATAGGGTCAGAAGGATAGTAGATGGACCTGGGTCAGAAGGATAGTAGATAGTGTCAGAAGGATAGCAGATGGGACCTGGCTACATAGGGTCAAAGGATAGTAGATGGGACCTGGCTACATAGGGGTCAGAAGGATAGTAGATGGGACCTGGCTACATAGGGTCAGAAGGATAGTAGATGGGACCTGGCTACATAGGGACAGATGGATAGTAGATGGACCTGGGTCAGAAGGATAGTAGATGGGACCTGGGTCAGATGGATATTAGATGGGACCTGGCAGAGGATGGATACATAGGGACAGAAGGATAGTAGATGGACCTGGGTCAGAAGGATAGTAGATGGGAATCTTGGCTACATAGGGTCAGAAGGATAGTAGATGGACCTGGGTCAGAAGGATAGTAGATGGGACCTGGGTGAGAAGGATAGTAGATGGGACCTGGCTAGGGACAGAAGGATAGTAGATGGGACCTGGGTCAGAAGGATAGTAGATGGGACCTGGCTACATAGGGTCAGAAGGATAGTAGATGGACCTGGCTACATAGGGACAGAAGGATAGTAGATGGACCTGGGTCAGAAGGATAGTAGATGGGACCTGGGTGAGAAGGATAGTAGATGGGACCTGGCTACATAGGGACAGAAGGATAGATGGATGGGACCTGGGTCAGAAGGATAGTAGATGGGACCTGGGTGAGAAGGATAGTAGATGGGACCTGGCTACATAGGGTCAGAAGGATAGTAGATGGGACCTGGCTGCATAGGGTCAGGAGAATAGTAGATGGACCTGGGTCAGAAGGGGGATAGTAGATGGACCTGGGTCAGAAGGATAGTAGATGGGACCTGGCTACTAGGGTCAGGAGGATAGTAGATGGGACCTGGGTCAGAAGGATAGTAGATGGGACCTGGCTACATAGGGACAGAAGGATAGTAGATGGGACCTGGGTCAGAAGGATAGTAGATGGGACCTGGGTCAGAGGATAGTAGATGGGACCTGGCTACATAGGGTCAGAAGGATAGTAGATGGGACCTGGCTGCATAGGGTCAGGAGAAATAGTAGATGGACCTGGGTCAGAAGGATAGTAGATGGACCTGGGTCAGTAGATGGGATGGGACCTGGGTCAGGAGGATAGTAGATGGACCTGGCTACATAGGGTCAGAAGGATAGTAGATGGGACCCTGGCTACATAGGGTCAGAAGGATAGTAGATGGACCTGGCTACATAGGGTCAGGAGAATAGTAGATGGGACCTGGCTGCATAGGGTCAGAAGGATAGTAGATGGGACCTGGCTACATAGGTCAGGAGAATAGTAGATGGACCTGGGTCAGAAGGATAGTAGATGGGACCTGGCTACATAGGGTCAGATGGATAGTAGATGGGACCTGGCTACATAGGGTCAGAAGGATAGTAGATGGACCTGGGTCAGAAGGATAGTAGATGGGACCTGGGTCAGAAGGATAGTAGATGGACCTGGGTCAGAAGGATAGTAGATGGGACCTGGGTCAGAAGGATAGTAGATGGGACCTGGCTACATAGGGTCAGAAGGATAGTAGATGGGACCTGGCTACTTTGGGTCAGAAGGACAGTAGATGGGACCTGGCTACATAGGGTCAGAAGATCAGTAGATGGGACTGGCCATAGGGTCAGAAGGATAGTAGATGGACCTGGGTCAGAAGGATAGTAGATGGGACCTGGCTGCTTTGGGTCAGAAGGACAGTAGATGGGACCTGGCTACATAGGGTCAGAAGGATAGTAGATGGACCTGGGTCAGAAGGATAGTAGATGGGACCTGGCTACTTTGGGTCAGAAGGACAGTAGATGGGACCTGGCTACTTTGGGTCAGAAGGACAGTAGATGGGACCTGGCTACATAGGGTCAGAAGGATAGTAGATGGACCTGGGTCAGAAGGATAGTAGATGGGACCTGGGTCAGAAGGATAGTAGATGGACCTGGCTACATAGGGTCAGAAGGATAGTAGATGGGACCTGACTGCAAACAGGCCATGTCAGAAGGATAGTAGATGGGACCTGGCTACATAGGGTCAGGAGGATAGTAGATGGACCTGGCTACATAGGGTCAGAAGGATAGTAGATGAGACTTGGCTACATAGGGTCAGAAGGATAGTAGATGGGACCTGGCTACATAGGGTCAGAAGGATAGTAGATGGGACCTGGCTACATAGGGTCAGAAGGACAGTAGATGGGACCTGGCTACATAGGATCAGAGGGATAGTAGATGGACCTGGCTACATAGGGTCAGAAGGATAGTAGATGGACCTGGCTACATAGGGTCAGAAGGATAGTAGATGGACCTGGCTACATAGGGTCAGAAGGATAGGCGATGGGACCTGGCTACATAGGGTCAGAAGGAGTAGATGGTACCTGGGTACATAGGGTCAGGAGGATAGTAGATGGGACCTGGGTCAGAAGGATAGTAGATGGGACCTGGGTCCGAAGGATAGTAGATGGACCTGGGTCAGAAGGATAGTAGATGGGACCTGGCTGCATAGGGTCAGAAGGATAGTAGATGGGACCTGGCTACATAGGGTCAGAAGGATAGTATATGGTACCTGGGTACATAGGGTCAGGAGGATAGTAGATGGGACCTGGGTCAGAAGGATATAGATGGGACCTGGGTCCGAAAGGATAGTAGATGGACCTGGGTACATAGGGTCAGGAGGATAGTAGATGGGACCTGGGTCAGAAGGGATAGTAGATGGGACCTGGGTCCGAAGGATAGTAGATGGGACCTGGGTAGGAAGGATAGTAGATGGGACCTGGCTCCATAGGGTGAGAAGGATAGTAGATGGACCTGGCTACATAGGGTCAGAAGTATAGTAGATGGGACCTGGCCATAGGGTCAGAAGGATAGTAGATGGACCTGGGTCAGAAGGATAGTAGATGGGACCTGGCTACATAGGGCCAGAAGGATAGTAGATGGGACCTGGGTCAGAAGGATAGTAGATGGGACCTGGCTACATAGGGACAGTAGGATAGTAGATGGACCTGGGTCAGAAGGATAGTAGATGGGGCCTGGCTACATAGGGACAGAAGGATAGTAGATGGGACCTGTCACATAGGGACAGAAGGATAGCAGATGGACCTGGCTACATAGGGTCAAAGGATAGGAGATGTGATCTGGGTCAGAAGGATAGTAGATGGACCTGAGTCAGAAGGATAGTAGATGGGACCTGGGTGAGAAGCAATACGTGCT
>NW_027016133.1:0-10394 GCF_036934945.1 Oncorhynchus masou masou | reverse complement strand
AAACAGTCTCACACACACACCCATACTCTAAACAGTCTCACACACACACCCATACTCTAAACAGTCTCACACACACACCCATACTCTAAACAGTCTCACACACACACCCATACTCTAAACAGTCTCACACACACACCCATACTCTAAACAGTCTCACACACCCATACTCTAAACAGTCACACACACCCATACTCTAAACAGTCACACACACACCCATACTCTAAACAGTCTCACACACACCCATACTCTAAACAGTCTGACACACACCCATACTCTAAACAGTCTGACACACACCCATACTCTAAACAGTCTCACACACACCCATACTCTAAACAGTCTCACACACACCCATACTCTAAACAGTCTCACACACACCCATACTCTAAACAGTCTCACACACACCCATACCTAAACAGTCTCACACACCATACTCTAAACAGTCTGGCACACACCCATACTCTAAACAGTCTTACACACACACCATACTCTAAACAGTCTCACACACACCCATACTCTAAACAGTCTCACACACACCCATACTCTAAACAGTCTCACACACACCCATACTCTAAACAGTCTCACACACTAAACAGTCTCACACACACCCATACTCTAAACAGTCTCACACACACACCCATACTCTAAACAGTCTCACACACACCCCATACTCTAAACAGTCTCACACACACCCATACTCTAAACAGTCTCACACACACACCCATACTCTAAACAGTCTCACACACACCCCCATACTCTAAACAGTCTCACACACACCCATACTCTAAACAGTCTCACACACACCCATACTCTAAACAGTCTCACACACACCCATACTCTAAACAGTCTCACACACACACCCATACTCTAAACAGTCTCACACACACCCATACTCTAAAACAGTCTCACACACACACCCATACTCTAAACAGTCTCACACACACCCATACTCTAAACAGTCTGACACACACCCCATACTCTAAACAGTCTCACACACATACCAGTCTGACACACACACCTACTCTAAACAGTCTCACCACACCCATACTCTAAACAGTCTCACACACCCCATACTCCTAAATAGTCTCACACACACCCATACTCTAAACAGTCTCACACACACACCCATACTCTAAACAGTCTCACACACCCATACTCTAAACAGTCACACCCCATACTCTAAACAGTCTCACACACACCCATACTCTAAACAGTCTCACACACACACCCATACTCTAAACAGTCTGACACACACCCATACTCTAAACAGTCTCACACACACACCCATACTCTAAACAGTCTCACACACACACCCATACTCTGGCAGTCTCACACACACCATACTTCTAAACAGTCTCACACACCCCATACTCTAAACAGTCTGACACACACACCCATACTCTAAACAGTCTGACACACACACCCATACTCTAAACAGTCTCACACACACCCATACTCTAAACAGTCTCACACACCCCCATACTCTAAACAGTCTGACACACACCCAGACGACACCAGTAATTCTACCTCAGTGCTTTACTAAACACAGCATCATATCCCAGACGACACCAGTAATTCTACCTCAGTGCTTTACTAAACACAGCATCATATCCCAGACGACACCAGTAATTCTACCTCAGTGCTTTACTAAACACAGCATCATATCCACAAGGAACCCATGGCTTTTCGCTCTCCACAAGACTTCCAATAAACAAGTTGAATCTACCTATTCGATGGTGAAGGATAACAGCTACCGTATGGAGCCAGTTTCTACAGTACATATGCTCCCTACCTCTACCCAAAGTCTCAGCTACCCCAATCATAAATAGGAGAAGGCATGTGTCCCAATGGATCCTTAAATTAAATGCACTACTTTTGACCAGGGGGTCATTTGGGACACAGCCAAGCTCTGCAGGTTGTAGTTTGAACTCTGGCATTTGAAACTACAGTACAACCTGGAACAAGATCATTATCCCAGCAACCACTGCAGGTTCCATGTCTATCAAAACTGTACTCCCATCTCCAGTACTGTTGCTATAAGAAACCACATTTGTCAATAAGGAAAATGACACGTTTCCTACAGGGTTCATTCTCCTGTCCATAACAGTGGGTAGTGTATTAAAACCAGTTGTAATCGATAAGAGGAGTAACGACATGGTTATGACTAGTGTTTCACCATGACGCGCTCAGTGATAAACTGGGGTTAGAGCACCACCTCCTGGCAAAGTTCAGAAGAGCAGACATTCACCATATCTGCAATGAAGTTGAAATGGTCATTAAGGCCACACACTAACATCTGGGTACATTCACTGATGTAACACACTCTAGTTGGCTCAACGCACCACCACTGCCAAGTACTTTATTCACAATGTCATTTCTTTAAAAAAAATCATTTTAATATACACATTTTTGACAAGACAACTCAGTTTTACAGCTAAACTGAGCCCAGAGTTCCAGATTCTCTCATAACAAGCACAGAGGATCAGAGAGATGGAAAGGAAATGTGACAATAGAACAGTGAATGACAGAGATAGAAATACAATTGCTTAGTATGATTTTAATAAGAACAAAATGTTGTCAAATAAAATTACAAAATAATAAAAAAAAACAGTAAGAATGTAAGAGTCAAAAAGAAAAAACAAAAAAAGATGTTGCCAGGACGCTGTATCCTCAGCAACCACGGCAACAAGCCCAGTCTCTGCACCGCATTTCCCAGTCTCCACACACACACACGCGCACAAAACACTTGGAGTGTGTCCTGAACAAGTGTTCACTCCAGACAGAAGAAGCGAAAGAACCAGGAGAGATGGAGTGCTTAACTCACCCCCATCTCTCAGAGCTGAGTTCAAGAGTCTCTCTCCCACTCTGCAGCGCCAAGGTCATTCTCTATCCATCCGTGTATATCTAGGCAGGGTTGGGAACTGGAAGAACTAGAGCTTAAGGTAGGACTTCTGAAGATTTACTAATGTAAGGAGTAAGATATGTCTAGTCCACTGTTGGTGGGTTACTGTAGATTGGGGAACATAAGCCAGTGATAGAACATGAACGTGCAGGTGTGTGTGTGCATACGTTGTAGTGTGTGTGTGTGTGTGTTTCAGGGTGTGGTGGGAGAGTCCTTGTCAGAAAACGGCTCCTGACAAAAGGATGAGGAAGAAGACGAGTTGAGCGCCTTTGCAACACACACTCCATCAGCCAATCAGATATCAGCTCCTCCAGGATTCGCTGCAGTGGATGGCGCCACCTGCAGGACAGAGACAGGTCAGCAACTACAAGCCAGAGTTTCAGCCAGTGTGTGTGTTTTACCTGCTATCTGGAGATGTAGGTGTAGGTCCGTGAGGGGGACCGGCCCTCTGACTGGCCATTGGTCGACACATTCAAGAAGTCCCAGATGAGGATGGTGTCGTCATGGGAACTGCTGATGATCTGGAACTTGCCGTCAAACTGCAGCCGGAACACACGTCCAGAGTGCTCCTGAAAACAGACGCATATATTACCATGACAATCACCTCAAGCACACACAGAGACACACACACACACAGAAACTCACCACCAGTGTGCGCAGGCACAAGGTGCTGGCTGGGGCTCGTGGATCCAGAGCAGCTTGCAGATCCCACACCTTGATCTTACTGCAGAGAGAGGAGACAAGGTCAGAACAGCAGTGTGTGTTTTTGTTGGAAGAAGACAACGATCAATCAGTAAACTGTTTTACTGTGTGTGTCTCACCCGTCGTAGGCACCACTGACGATCCTCTTGTTGTCGAAGCGAATGCAGCGGACCAGTTCCTCATGACCCTCCAACACCCGCAAACACGCTCCACACTCAATATCCCATAACCTGGAGCACACACACAGTTCATCAGGGTTCATACAGTCAAATTCAAGTACTTCTTCCTCACACTAATATTTATTTTCAAGGACCATCCATCTGTAATAGTTGATATTATGCAAATGTTTCTAGTCACCACCAGAATGGTCTTTCAACCTCATTCTTAACAAAACAAACTTTGTACTCATTACTACTTGAAAGTTGTAGTCAATAATACATTGTTTCATACATGACATACAGTCAGTATTGATGATGTAATAGTAGTGATGAGCAGAGTTTTGGGACTCTGGTGAACACACATTTCCTATTCACATTAGTCAACCATTCCAGCTTAATGACTGTTTATTGGGCCTTTGGGAAGCTACTATTTAATAGCTACGAAAAAGCACCTTGCTTCTGACTGGCAGTTTTAGTGTGTCTCCGGTCAGCTGGGCTGTGTGAGGGAAACTGCACGTGGGGCTGTGTGAGGGAAAACTGCACGGGGCTGTGTGAGGGAAAACTGCACGCCTGCTGCTTGGTAAAGCAGAATATTGCAGGCATCCTGTGAATGAGGCGATCAGCAAAAAAAATGCTCCGGAGGTTGAAGGGGAAAAGTCAATGTTGAACTGGCGCCAGCACAAGATACAGCGTCCCGTGTGGCGCATCTCCAGGGCCCCCCTTCATGTGGCTCTCCAGGGCCGATTCACCCATGCTCGTAATGCCAAAGTCCGATGCATTTCTTACACGGTGTGGGTTGGTTGGGTCCAATGATGGGGTAAAATGTGGGTAAACTACACTGAACAAATATATAAAAACATTTAAAAAGTGTTGGTCCCATGTTTCATGAGCTGAAATAAAAGATCTTAGACCTTTTCCATGCGCACAAAAGGTAGCATTGAATCTACATTTGCCCAGCATTTTAGCTATCGATGTTACGTTTGGCAGCACCTAATCAATCAGTTCTGTACCTGCCTGGCTGAGTGGCAGTGTGGGTGGAATGAGCTCGCCTGAAACCAGAATGCAAAACACGTGAGGAAATAAAACTACATTGTCTGCCTGGAAATTAATTTGCAAGACCAATACATTACTCCGACATATTTAATCATTATCTGTTCTTCAAGAAACAACTTGAGAAAATGTTGATTTTCAAGGTACCCAGTACCTTGATTTAAGCACTTCCAAGCACATTGTGCGAACCATGTCTCATGACCGACAGACATTTTACTCAGACACCAGTCCCACAGCACCCCGTAAACCTAGTGAAACTAGAAAACACACTCCCTACCGTATGGTGTTGTCTGAGGAGCCGCTGACCACTAGTCTGTCTCTGTACTGCAGGCAGGCGATGCCTCGCTTGTGTCCGTTTAGAGTGCGCACAAACTCACACGTACTGGTGCTCCACACCTGCAGGGGGCAGCAGAAACACTCCATATGATGCCCCACATCAATATGAACATGAAAAACTAATATCCATCTACTGTATAGACATTGAAATACTCAATGTGCAAAAACATACAGAAGCCCCATGGCTCTATATACCAAGATTGATCTAATCACACCGTTCCTCCCACACACCCCCTCACACCTTAATGGTGCGGTCTCCAGACGCGACAATGTATTTGTCGTCGAAGTCGACCACGTTGACGGCGGCCCGGTGCCCCACGAGGGACGCGCCGGAGGCTGATGTCGGTGGGCGAGGCCATGTCCCACACGGCGATGGAGCGGTCCTTGGAACACGTCACCATCAGACCGTTGCAGAAGCGCAGGTGGAGCACCGCCTCGTTGTGATGGATCAGAGTGTTCAGTACTTCACCTGACGTCACGTCCCACACCCTGAACGGACAGGCGAGGAGAGAGAGTGTCAAGGACAAGAGGGATATGATAGGGAGGGGGGAGAGAGGGAAAGAGACTTATTGGTGAAAACAACGCCGAGTCTCCGTCACACACACGGACCAGCCATTAAGAACGTTTTTATTGAGTTCCACTGCTCGCCAGGGAGAGGGGATCAAACACGCACTCAGAACACACACTGGAATCAAGTGCCCGTCAAGCCGCTGCTAAGGAAGTGAAGTCACATTTTCCTTGGATACCTCTGAGGGAGAGTGAAGTAATGAGTGTGTGATGGTTGAGTGTCCGCATGCAGCAGGCACTGCCATGTGTTGGCACAGTCTTGCCTCATGTTGAGCATTGCGAAATGTTAGCTCACCATCTTGACGATCACTCAGTCGTCACACACTTTTTACACTGCCAAAGATAGACCCACCCTTGAGGGTGGCAACTGTTGACGATTTAATTGCAAGCGCTCTTTCAGGGCAATGCCTACAATCAGTGTGTGTTTACAGACAATTGCACAGACTGTATTAAGTGTGGTAGAGACGGGCATTCACAGATGGTGGATAGCGCAGTGCAACACAAGCTATATCACGTGAGAGTGAAGGTTTCAGACATATAAGCGAAATCTCAAGGCAGAGTGCAACCAGAAGTCTCTCCCATGTTTGGTTCCTCAGAGGGCTGGCTTGTGTGACAGCTGAAACTAACCGTGACGCAGTGTGTGATCACGTCCCAAATGGTACATTCCCTAGTGCATTTACTTTAGAGACCAGATCTATGGGCCTATAAGCTGCCATTTGGGACAGTGATTGAAGACAGATCACAGATGGCTAAAGAATGGGGTAACGCAGAGCTATGTGGAGACGGATGCACACCGACACGGTTGGCTATCGTGACTTTTTAGTCACGTTTCTACGATGCTAATGTAGGGATGTGTATTTCCATGGAGCTGATCAGAAGAAGTCCTATCGCAGTAAGATAGGTGTGGAGGTATCATAAAGGTGTCCCAAAATGCAAATGTATTCTCCATATACAGTAGTGAACTACTTTTTGACCAGAAACCTATAGGTCCTGGTCAAAACTAGTGCACTACAGAGTGAATAGGTGCCATTCGGACGAAGCCTAAGCGTGCGTGTATGATGACAGCTGGGTCATACCTGACAGTGGAGTCGGAGGAGCCAGTGACAATGACTCTCTCATCATACTGCAGACAGAGCACAGAGCCTGTATGACCTGTCAGGATCTTCAGACACTCCAGAGACTGCTTGTCCCAGATCTACACACAGAGAGACAGAAACAGAGAGCAGGAGATTTGGGTCAGGGTAAGAATGAGCTGGTCTCAGAGTATTGACCATGCTCCATTGCCCTGCAGTGTGGAGGCATCTCTTTGTACTGCAGCTCTGGAGCTGGGCAGGCTAGCCCTTTCCTGGGTACCTCAGTCAGACACAGTCCCCTCCTCCAGCCTAAAATAATAAAGACAAATCCTCACGCCCCTCACTTTCTCCTCCAGGAAAGATGAGTGGAACAATTACTCCTTTCATATTTTAATTCATGTCTGTTCTCGGAGAAAGACAAGCTGCTGTTTCACTTCAAAGGTAATAAATACCATGACGATTCATCCATCTTGCCCTGTCAAAAGATAGGCACAGTCGCACACACCTTTATGGAGTTGTCTCTAAGGCCACTGATGATCTTATCGTCGTCGTACTGGAGGCAATAGACTCCTTTACTGTTCTCTGACCGACACTGGATCCTCTGTAGGTTGTGTCTGCCACACCGCCAGTTAGCCTCAATAGTCTACACAGAAACAGGGCAGGTAGAGAGGAGAGAAATGAGTGGATATGTGAGCGATGAAAAACAAGAGATGAAGACTGATGGGTAGATCAACAAGGTGAGAGAAAAAGATCTCTTTTCCAACCAGATAAATCAGCCTTCTCAAGGTCTATAAGTACAACACACTTCCAAATGGCATTCCCTTTAGAGTACACTACTTTACACCAGAGCCCTGTGAAACCAAAAAGGGCTTAGGTTTGATTGTGGACGGAGCTCCAGTCTTACCTCTATGTCCTGGATGATCTTGGGGTAGAGGGGAGTGGTAGTAGGAGTTGGGCGGGACTTCTGTCGTTCGGTTCTTGAACAGATACTTCTCCCTTAGATGACAGACGACATGACATTAAGCCAATGAGAACTCAAATTTCAGAATTCAAAAGAAGTGAGATTGTTTGAGTGTGTGCCCGCTCACCACTGGTGCCTCTCTGACAGGCCTTTCCAGAGGGGGTCTGTGCGCACCATGCGTTCTATGAGTTTCTTCAGAGCATGCCCTCTGAGATCACCCTCTGCCACTCCTACACACCAGCTCCGCGGAGCACAGAGACTGTGCGTCCAGGAACGACAGGGGATGTTCTCTGCTATGTGGTCCAGACCCTGGGCTAGAGAAATACAGAGAGGGAGAAAGAAGGTGCAAGTGTGACTCAGTGTGGGGAGAAGATCTGAATGTGTGGATGAGTGTGAGAGTTCAGAAGTCAGTGGTGTGTGTTGTAAGCATTCAAATGAGTTTGTTGGAGAATCTTAACGTGTATGTGTTTGTGTGTGTTACCTGGCAGTGCTGTGATGAAGTCACGTTGAAGCATGGGTTTGAGGTAGGAGTTGATGTGGCCGTGTTGGTAGTGGCACATATGGGAGATGAGGTGTTCTACAAACTCCACCTGGTCAGTCTCAGACCACTGGTCAAACAGAGCGATGCACTGCTCCTTCTCCTTGTCACAGTTCCCCTCCCAGACGGACGCTTACGAGAGCCTGTCATTACAGGACCATTACTAAGCTGACAGGGGAGGGGACAGAGGGGTTACTGACACACACACGGATGTAATGACTCCCTGATACGCATCACTCCCCGATTCAAATGTTTAAAACAAGTGCATTGGTAAGCGGACCCCAAACCAACCCAACCCCTGATCAGCTGCCTACATAGTTCACAGCAGAAATTATTCAATATTAACCTACAAGGTTCAGAGGCTGCTGGTTTTATGTTCTGCCTGATAATTAATTGCACACACCTGGTGTTCAAGTCTAAATCAGTCCCTGATTGGGGAACAATGAACAAAATAACACGGTGGAACCGCTTTGGGAGTCGAGTTGCGTTTGGGGGTATACACCATAGACAAAAGTACTTTGACACCTGCTCATCGAACAACTCATTCCAAATTCATGAGGCGTTAATATAGAGTTGGTCCCCTTTGCTGCTACAGCCTCCACTCTTCAGGAAGGCTTTCCACTAGCTGTAGGAACATTGTTTCAGGGACTTGCTTCCATTCAGCCACAAGAGCATTAGTGAGGTCGGACACTGATGTTTGGCGATTAGGCCTGGCTCACAGTCGGCATTTATATTCATACTAAAGGTGTTCGATGGGGTTGAGGTCAGGGTTCTTTGTAGGCCAGTCAGGTTCTTCCACAACAATCTTGACAAACTATTTCTGTATGGTCCTCGCTTCGTCCACGGGGGCATTGTCATGCTGAAACAGGAAAGGGCCATCCCAAACTGTTGCCACAAAGTTGGAGGCACAGAATCATCTAGAATGTCTTTGTATTCTGTAGCATTAACATTGTCCTTCACTGGAACTAAGGGGCCAGAACCATGAAAAACAGCCTCAGGCCATTATTCCTCATCCACCAAACTTTAGTTAGCAAGTTCTCCGGGCATCTGCCAAACCTAGATTAGTCCGTCGGACTGCCAGATGGTTTAGAGTGATTCATCACTTCAAAGAAAGTGTTTCCACTGCTCCAGAGTCCAATGGCAGCGAGCTTTACACCACTCCAGCCGACGCTTGGCATTGCGCATGGTGATCTTGGGCCTGTGTGCAGCTGCTTAGCCAAGGAAACACATTTCATAAAGCTCCCCCCGAACAGTTCTTATGCTGATGTTGCTTTCAGAGGGAATTTGGAACTCGGTAGTGAGGGTTGCAAGCGAGGACAGACGATTTTTACTCGCTTCAGCACTCAACGGTCCCGTTGTGAGCTTGTGTGGCCTACCACTTCTCGGCTGAGCCATTGTTGCTCTGAGACGTTTCCATTTCACAATAACAGCACTTACTGGGGCAGTTCAGCAGGGCAGAAATACGACAAACTGACTTGTTGGAAAGGTGGCACCCTATGACGGTGCCACGTTTAATGTCACAGTTCTTCAGAAAGGCCATTCTACTGCCAGTGTTTCTCTATGGAGATTGCATGGCAGGAAGCTCGCTGAAGCAGCTGAATCCACTAATTTGAAAAGGGGTGTCCAAATACTTTTGCATAGATATATACACAAATACACCATAGACACAAATCACTGACACACAGAAGTCAGCTCTGACAGATTCAGCTCATGAGCTCCATCTGCAGTAGATTTTAATTTAAAAACGGAAAATGTTTACGCAACAAATACTAAGGCATCAAATAGTATCGTTCTACAGTTAAACCGAATCATTTCAAACTAAAACGTATCGTTCCTGTATAGTAGACCATGTCTCTACATACGGATCCAATCGTCTTGAATAGGAAAGATGCACATCCCTAACACACATTGAGTTCCCTTCCCACTAAAATATAATTTCACATTGTCATAACTTAAGTGCTTTTCTAGGACGATTGATACATTTTATGATTTAATCTCTAAACACATTACATAGATGACATACACATAATCCACCTACACACACCTTGGTGAGAATTGTGGTTCTCTTTGGGGAGAGGTCGTCTACGTGGTTCTGGGACTCCATGACTGA
>NW_027016132.1:0-10394 GCF_036934945.1 Oncorhynchus masou masou | reverse complement strand
AGTTCAGGACCACGGCTTTAGTGTCGGTTAGGCCAGAGGCTAGTTCAGGACCACGGCTTTAGGGTCGAGCATAGGGCCAGATGGCTAGTTCAGGACCATGGCTTTAGTAGGTCGTGGTTGGGCCAGAGGCTAGTTCAGGGACCATGGCTTTAGTGTGTCGGTTAGGCCAGGATGTAGTTCAGGACCACGTTTTAGTGTCGTGGTTAGGCTGGTGGAGGCTAGTTCAGGACCACTGGCTTTAGTGTCGGTTAGGCCAGATGTAGTTCAGGACCACGGCTTTAGTGTTCGGTTAGGCCAGAGGCTAGTTCAGGACCACGGCTTTAGTGTCGGTTAGGCCAGATGTAGTTCAGGACCATGGCTTTAGTGTCGGTTAGGCCAGATGTAGTTCAGGACCACGGCTTTAGTGTACGGTTAGGCCAGAGGCTAGTTCAGGACCATGGCTTTAGTGTCGGTTAGGCCAGAGGCTAGTTCAGGACCACGGCTTTAGTGTCGATTAGGCCAGATGCTAGTTCAGGACCATGGCTTTAGTATAGGTTAGGCCAGAGGCTAGTTCAGGACCACGGCTTTAGTATCGGTTAGGCCAGAGGCTAGTTCAGGACCACGGCTTTAGTGTCGGTTAGGCCAGATGTAGTTCAGGACCATGGCTTTAGTGTCGGTTAGGCCAGATGTAGTTCAGGACCACGGCTTTAGGTGTAGGTGTAGGCCAGAGGCTAGTTCAGGACCATGGCTTTAGTGTCGGTTAGGCCAGAGGCTAGTTCAGGACCACGGCTTTAGTGTCGGTCAGGCCAGATGCTAGTTCAGGACCATGGCTTTAGTATAGGTTAGGCCAGAGGCTAGTTCAGGACCACGGCTTTAGTGTCGGTTAGGCCAGATGTAGTTCAGGACCATGGCTTTAGTGTCGGTTAGGCCAGAGGCTAGTTCAGGACCACGGCTTTAGTATAGGTTAGGCCAGAGGCTAGTTCAGGACCACGGCTTTAGTGTCGGTTAGGCCAGATGTAGTTCAGGACCATGGCTTTAGTGTCGGTTAGGCCAGAGGCTAGTTCAGGACCATGGCTTTAGTGTCGGTTAGGCCAGATGTAGTTCAGGACCACGGCTTTAGTGTCGGTTAGGCCAGAGGCTAGTTCAGGACCATGGCTTTAGTGTCGGTTAGGCCAGATGTAGTTCAGGACCACGGCTTTAGTGTCGGTTAGGCCAGAGGCTAGTTCAGGACCATGGCTTTAGTGTCGTTGTGGGCTGGAGGCTGCAAGTCCAGACCACGGCTTAGGTAGGTCGTGCTAGGCTGGAGCTAGTTCAGGACCATGGCTTTAGTGTCGGTTAGGCCAGATGTAGTTCAGGACCCACTAGCTTATAGTTCTATGCTAGCCAGATGTAGTTCAGGACCACGGTTTAGGGCTTGCTAGGCCAGATGTGGTCTGGTGACTCAAGCCCTTTCATCTTTGTCTTTGAGATACAAAGTATCTTCTATGCTTCTGTTCTTTCCTGCTTTTTCTATGTTTTTCATTTGCATTTAAACCTACAAAGAGCCACTTCCTACCGTGCCTCAACACTGTGTCACATACCCATTTTTAATATGAGCACTGTGTCACACACACCCATTTTTAATATGAGCACTTAGCCAATAGATACCCATTTTTAATATGAGCACTGTGTCACACATGCCATTTTTAATATGAGCACTGTGTCACACATACCCATTTTAATATGAGCACTGTGTCACACACATACCCATTTTTAATATGAGCACTGTGTCACACTCACACATACCCATTTTTAGTATGAGCACTGTGTCACACACACCCATTTTTAATATGAGCACTATGTCACACATGCCCATTTTAGAAAAGCCATATCTTTAGAAAAATATATATATATTTCTTTAGAAAAATCCGTCCCAGGCTTTCTAAAAGCAGGCAGTGGCCTAAGATGCAGATTCACAGCTGGAGGTCTGCTGGAGGCTTTAATCCTGCAGCACAACCCTGCTGGAGGCTTTAATCCTGCAGCACAACCCCACTGCTGTGGGCTTTAATCCTGCAGCACAACCCTGCTATGGGCTTTAATCCTGCAGCACAACCCTGCTGTGGGCTTTAATCCTGCAGCACAACCCTGCCCCTGTGGGCTTTAATCCTGCAGCACAACCCTGCTGTGGCTTTAATCCTGCAGCACAACCTGCTAATGAGGCTTTAATCCTGCAGCACAACCCTGCTAATGGGCTTTAATCCTGCAGCACAACCCTGCTGTGGACATTAATCCTGCAGCACAACCCTGCTGTGGGCTTTAATCCTGCAGCACAACCCTGCTGTGGACATTCATCCTGCAGCACAACCCTGCTGTGGGCTTTAATCCTGCAGCACAACCCTGCTGTGGACTTTAATCCTGCAGCACAACCCTGCTGTGGGCTTTAATCCTGCAGCACAACCCTGCTGTGGGCTTTAATCCTGCAGCACAACCCTGCTGTGGGCTTTAATCCTGCAGCACAACCCTGCTGTGGGCATTCATACTGCAGCACAACCCTGCTGTGGGTTTTAATCCTGCAGCACAACCCTGCTGTGGGCTTTAATCCTGCAGCACAACCCTGCTGTGGGCTTTCATACTCAAAATGTCTGGTACAATAATCCTGGTGGACTCCGAGAAAAGCTCCAACTAGATTTGTTTGGGGACAGCAGGTAGTCTAGTGGTTAGAGCGTTGGATTTGTAACCGAGAGGTTGCAAAATCTAATCCCTGAGCTGACAAGGTAAAAATCGGTCGTTCTACCCCTGAACAAGGCAGTTAACCCACTGTTCCTGAATTTGTTCTTAACTGACTTATCTAGTTAAATAAATGTGTAAAAAAAATATATATAAAAAAATCACCACACTGGGTGTTGCAGCTGCAAACACGTACAATTCTAGAAACACCTTCTGGACGAGGTGGAGGCACATCCTTGTATTTCTAGCATAAACCATCAGTCTCTGTTGCTAGCCATCACCAGCTCTGTGGGCATCGGGGCCTGTAACCACAAGGCATAGCAGAGCCAGACCTAGCCATCACCAGCTCTGTGGGCATCGGGGCCTGTAACCACAAGGCATAGCAGAGCCAGACCGAGCCATCACCAGCTCTGTGGGCATCGGGGCCTGTAACCACAAGGCATAGCAGAGCCAGACCTAGCCATCACCAGCTCTGTGGGCATTGTGGCCTGTAACCACAAGGCATAGCAGAGCCAGACCGGGAAGCCATCACCAGCTCTGTGGGCATCGTGGCCTGTAACCACAAGGCATAGCAGAGCCAGACCGAGCCATCACCAGCTCTGTGGGCATCGGGGCCTGTAACCACAAGGCATAGCAGAGCCAGACCTAGCCATCACCAGCTCTGTGGGTATCGGGGCCTGTAACCACAAGGCATAGCAGAGCCAGACCTAGCCATCACTAGCTCTGTGGGCATCGGGGCCTGTAACCACAAGGCATAGCAGAGCCAGACCTAGCCATCACCAGCTCTGTGGGCATCGGGGCCTGTAACCACAAGGCATAGCAGAGCCAGACCTAGCCATCACCAGCTCTGTGGGCATCGTGGCCTGTAACCACAAGGCATAGCAGAGCCAGACCCAGCCATCACCAGCTCTGTGGGCATGGGGCCTGTAACCACAAGGCATAGCAGAGCCAGACCTAGCCATCACCAGCTCTGTGGGTATCGGGGCCTGTAACCACAAGGCATAGCAGAGCCAGACCTAGCCATCACCAGCTCTGTGGGCATCGGGGCCTGTAACCACAAGGCATAGCAGAGCCAGACCGAGCCATCACCAGCTCTGTGGGCATCGGGGCCTGTAACCACAAGGCATAGCAGAGCCAGACCTAGCCATCACCAGCTCTGTGGGCATCGTGGCCTGTAACCACAAGGCATAGCAGAGAGCCAGACCGAGCCATCACCAGCTCTGTGGGCATCGTGGCCTGTAACCACAAGGCATAGCAGAGCCAGACCGAGCCATCACCAGCTCTGTGGGCATCGGGGCCTGTAACCACAAGGCATAGCAGAGCCAGACCTAGCCATCACCAGCTCTGTGGGTATCGGGGCCTGTAACCACAAGGCATAGCAGAGCCAGACCTAGCCATCACTAGCTCTGTGGGCATCGGGGCCTGTAACCACAAGGCATGGCAGAGCCAGACCTAGCCATCACTAGCTCTGTGGGCATCGGGGCCTGTAACCACAAGGCATAGCAGAGCCAGACCTAGCCATTACCAGCTCTGAGGGCATCGGGGCCTGTAACCACAAGGCATAGCAGAGCCAGACCTAGCCATCACCAGCTCTGTGGGCATCGTGGCCTGTAACCACAAGGCATAGCAGAGCCAGACCTAGCCATCACCAGCTCTGTGGGCATCGTGGCCTGTAACCACAAGGCATAGCAGAGCCAGACCTAGCCATCACCAGCTCTGTGGGCATCGTGGCCTGTAACCACAAGGCATAGCAGAGCCAGACCTAGCCATCACTAGCTCTGTGGGCATCGGGGCCTGTAACCACAAGGCATAGCAGAGCCAGACCTAGCCATCACCAGCTCTGTGGGCATCGGGGCCTGTAACCACAAGGCATAGCAGAGCCAGACCTAGCCATCACCAGCTCTGTGGGCATCCTGGCCTGTAACCACAAGGCATAGCAGAGCCAGACCGAGCCATCACCAGCTCTGTGGGCATCGGGGCCTGTAACCACAAGGCATAGCAGAGCCAGACCTAGCCATCACTAGCTCTGTGGGCATCGGGGCCTGTAACCACAAGGCATAGCAGAGCCAGACCTAGCCATCACTAGCTCTGTGGGCATCGGGGCCTGTAACCACAAGGCATAGCAGAGCCAGACCTAGCCATTACCAGCTCTGAGGGCATCGGGGCCTGTAACCACAAGGCATAGCAGAGCCAGACCTAGCCATCACCAGCTCTGTGGGCATCGTGGCCTGTAACCACAAGGCATAGCAGAGCCAGACCTAGCCATCACCAGCTCTGTGGGCATCGTGGCCTGTAACCACAAGGCATAGCAGAGCCAGACCTAGCCATCACCAGCTCTGTGGGCATCTTGGCCTGTAACCACAAGGCATAGCAGAGCCAGACCTAGCCATCACTAGCTCTGTGGGCATCGGGGCCTGTAACCACAAGGCATAGCAGAGCCAGACCTAGCCATCACCAGCTCTGTGGGCATCGGGGCCTGTAACCACAAGGCATAGCAGAGCCAGACCTAGCCATCACCAGCTCTGTGGGCATCGGGGCCTGTAACCACAAGGCCTCGCAGTAAGAGTGCTGATGGAGATGAGGCCGCTCTGTGGATGCGGCCACAGCACTGCAGCCTTTGGAGAGACACACACACACACACACACACACACACACACACACACACACACACACACACACACACACTTGACCCGGTGTGAGTGGTGGTTTAATCCCCCTGCTGTGACAGGCTAGTGTGTTTTTATAATGGACTGTTCTATGAGCAGGGATAGGAACTGAAGCTTGAGGGGAGAGTGGTAACTAGGTTACTACAGTTACCCTCCTAGGGGGAGAGAGGCGGTTGGTAACTAGGTTACTACAGTTACCCTGCTAGGGGAGAGAGGCGGTTGGTAACTGGGTTACTACAGTTACCCTCCTAGGGGGAGAGGCGGTTGGTAACTAGGTTACTACAGTTACCCTCCTAGGGGAGAAGGCGGTTGGTAACTAGGTTACTACAGTTACCCTGCTAGGGGAGAGAGGCGGTTGGTAACTAGGTTACTACAGTTACCCTCCTAGGGGGAGAGCGGTTGGTAACTAGGTTACTACAGTTACCCTCCTAGGGGGAGAGAGGCGGTTGGTAACTAGGTGACTACAGTTACCCTCCTAGGGGAGAGAGGCGGTTGGTAACTGGTGACTACAGTTACCCTCCTAGGGGAGAGAGAGGCGGTTGGTAACTAGGTGACTACAGTTACCCTCCTAGGGGAGAGGCGGTTGGTAACTAGGTGACTACAGTTACCCTCCTAGGGGGAGAGAGGCGGTTGGTAACTAGGTGACTACAGTTACCCTCCTAGGGGGAGAGAGGCGGTTGGTAACTAGGTGACTACAGTTACCCTCCTAGGGGAGAGGAGGCGGTTGGTAACTAGGTGACTACAGTTACCCTCCTAGGGGGAGAGGGCGGTTGGTAACTAGGTGACTACAGTTACCCTCCTAGGGGGAGAGAGGCGGTTGGTAACTAGGTTACTACAGTTACCCTCCTAGGGGAGAGAGGCGGTTGGTAACTAGGTTACTACAGTTACCCTCCTAGGGGAGAGAGGCGGTTGGTAAC
This sequence comes from Oncorhynchus masou masou, assembly GCF_036934945.1. Classification (NCBI taxonomy): domain Eukaryota; kingdom Metazoa; phylum Chordata; class Actinopteri; order Salmoniformes; family Salmonidae; genus Oncorhynchus; species Oncorhynchus masou. The sequence continues at coordinate 4,126 of NW_027016132.1, read as the reverse complement.
TAGGTTACTACAGTTACCCTCCTAGGGGAGAGAGGCGGTTGGTAACTAGGTTACTACAGTTACCCTCCTAGGGGGAGAGGCGGTTGGTAACTAGGTTACTACAGTTACCCTCCTAGGGGAGAGAGGCGGTTGGTAACTAGGTTTGCTACAGTTACCCTCCTAGGGGGAGAGGCGGTTGGTAACTAGGTTACTACAGTTACCCTCCCTAGGGGAGAGGGCGGTTGGTAACTGGGTTACTACAGTTACCCTCCTAGGGGAGAGAGGGCGGTTGGTAACTAGGTGACTACAGTTACCCTCCTAGGGGGAGAGAGGCGGTTGGTAACTAGGTGACTACAGTTACCCTCCTAGGGGGAGAGAGGCGGTTGGTAACTAGGTGACTACAGTTACCCTCCTAGGGGAGAGAGCGGTTGGTAACTAGGTGACTACAGTTACCCTCCTAGGGGAGAGAGGCGGTTGGTAACTAGGTCACTACAGTTACCCTCCTAGGGGGAGAGAGGCGGTTGGTAACTAGGTCACTACAGTTACCCTCCTAGGGGAGAGAGGCGGTTGGTAACTAGGTCACTACAGTTACCCTCCTAGGGGGAGAGAGGCGGTTGGTAACTAGGTTACTACAGTTACCCTCTAGGGGGAGAGAGGCGGTTGGTAACTAGGTTACTACAGTTACCCTCCTAGGGGGAGAGGCGGTTGGTAACTAGGTTACTACAGTTACCCTCCTAGGTGGAGAGAGGCGGTTGGTAATTAGGTTACTACAGTTATCCAACATGAATAAAATTGTTGCCAGGAAGAAGGAAAAAAGTAATTCCATTGCAAAGCAATGCTTGTAATTAATTGATGGAAACACCAGTCAATGGGCTTCGAAGGCCAATACACTTGATGGAAACACCAGTCAATGGGCTTGAAGGCCAATACACTTGATGGAAACACCAGTCAATGGGCTTCGAAGGCCAATACACTTGATGGAAACACCAGTCAATGGGCTTCGAAGGCCAATACACTTGATGGAAACACCAGTCAATGGGCTTCGAAGGCCAATACACTTCAGAGTATTAAATCCTCAAGCAGCTGGTAAATTAGTCTTTTTTTGTTGTTTTTACTCCCGTTAAAGACGTGTTGTCCTTTTTATAAGGGGCTTCGGCTAAGTGTCCCAAGACTGTTGATTATCCCCGTTTCCCAGCGTGCCAGCAGAGAGGGGATTCTTTCTCCACAACAGAGGTAAGACGGCCTCGAGATCGCTCCTTCTTGAGGACCAAGTAAGCGCGGCTGATGTGCGTCGCCCTGCTCCAAGTAATTTTTGAGCTGGACAATTAGAAGCAAATTATTGTGTTCGTTAGGACCGGTCCTTAGCAGTTCTGCTGTCGTCCGAGTCAAGCTCAACACATTCAGCCCCTGTGTCATGTATAGTATAAAGATTTGGAATGGATTGATTAAGAGTTATGATGTGCAATTTGATTCGTTTCAATTTAGCTTTTTTTCAGATGCACTTGGAAACAAAACATTGTTGCCCACTATTTACATAGGAGAGTTACAATGTTACACTCACCTGTCTACAGTAGGACACAGAGCGGTCATCACATAGGAGAGTTACAATGTCACCTGTCTACAGTAGGACACAAAGCGGTCATCACATAGGAGAGTTACAATGTTACCTGTCTACATTAGGACACAGACCGGTCATCACATAGGAGAGTTACAATGTTACCTATCTACAGTAGGACACAGAGCGGTCATCACATAGGAGAGTTACAATGTTACACTCACCTGTCTACAGTAGGACACAGAGGTCATCACATAGGAGAGTTACAATGTCACCTGTCTACAGTAGGACACAGAGCGGTCATCACATAGGAGAGTTACAATGTCACCTGTCTACAGTAGGACACAGAGCTGTCATCACATAGGAGAGTTACAATGTCACCTGTCTACAGTAGGACACAGAGCGGTCATCACATAGGAGAGTTACAATGTCACCTGTCTACAGTAGGACACAGAGCGGTCATCACATAGGAGAGTTACAATGTCACCTGTCTACAGTAGGACACAGAGCGGTCATCATTAGGTCACGTATATCACACATGACAAGTCATGACCCCATGATTAGTGATTAGTTCAAATTACAATAAACATAAAATGTATCACCATCATCCAGTAGAACTGTAAAAATATATATATATATATATATATATATATTTAGAGCTTTGAAAAGCAGTGTTTTTCATTAAATTCATTGGCTCAGGCCTTGTTTCACAGAAGCATTGTAAAAAGTCATCTTTGTCTCAATGAACCAGCCTCGATGAATTTTGTTTTAATTTACTCATCGAATTTGATTGTCCAACCACGAGTTTTATAATGTCTTAATTGTGTGTCCGCCTAGAGTGTCCACTTCCCACTGCTGTGGTGCTGAATCACTGCCGGAGTGGGGAGGACAGGCCTGGTCATGGCAAGAAGGGATCCATCTTTTGTCAAATTCAAAATCAAGTTTAAAAAAAAAAAAATGTAAGCATTATAGCTAACACTAACCTCCCCCTTTTCCTAACCTGCTACTTTAACTCTACTAACCTATCTAAAGTCAAATCTGACATTAATTTTTACAAAAGCTGTATCCCTTCTAGCCATGAATGTTTGATGGATGCCTTTTTTTTGTTTGTTTTCCTTTTTATTTAACCAAGTCAGTTAAGAACCAATTGTTATTTACAATGACGGCCTGGGAACAGTTTAACTGCCTTGTTCAGGGGCAGAGAAACGGATTTTTACCTTGTCAGCTCGGGGATTCGCTCTAACCGCTAGGCTACCTACCTCTAACCGCTAGGCTGCCTACCTCTAACCGCTAGGCTACCTACCTCTAACCGCTAGGCTGCCTACCTCTAACCGCTGGCTGCCTACCTCTAACCGCTAGGCTGCCTACCTCTAACCGCTAGGCTGCCTACCTCTAACCGCTAGGCTGCCTACCTCTAACCGCTAGGCTGCCTACCTCTAACCGCTGGGCTGCCTACCTCTAACCGGCTAGGCTGCCTACCTCTAACCGCTAGGCTGCCTACCTCTAACCGCCAGGCTGCCTGCCTCTAACCGCCAGGCTGCCTACCTCTAACCGCCCCTAGGCTGCCTACCTCTAACCGCCAGGCTGCCTACCTCTAACCGCCAGGCTGCCTACCTCTAACCGCCAGGCTGCCTACCTCTAACCGCCAGGCTGCCTACCTCTAACCGCCAGGCTGCCTACCTCTAACCGCCAGGCTGCCTACCTCTAACCGCCAGGCTGCCTACCTCTAACCGCCAGGCTGCCTACCTCTAACCGCCAGGCTGCCTACCTCTAACCGCCAGGCTGCCTACCTCTAACCGCCAGGCTGCCTACCTCTAACCGCCAGGCTGCCTACCTCTAACCGCCAGGGCTGCCTACCTCTAACCGCCAGGCTGCCTACCTCTAACCGCCGGGCTGCCTGCCTCTAGCTGCCTACCTCTAACCGCCAGGCTGCCTACCTCTGGCCGCCCGGGCTGCCACCTCCCCTGCCTCTAACCGCCAGGCTGCCTGCCTCTAACCGCCAGGCTGCCTACCTCTAACCGCCAGGCTGCCTACCTCTCGCCGCCAGGCTGCCTACCTCTGCCCGCAGGCTGCCTACCTCCCTCTAACCGCCAGGCTGCCTACCTCTAACCGCCAGGCTGCCTACCTCTAACCGCCAGGCTGCCTACCTCTAACCGCCAGGCTGCCTACCTCTAACCGCCAGGCTGCCTACCTCTAACCGCCAGGCTGCCTACCTCTAACCGCCAGGCTGCCTACCTCTAACCGCCAGGCTGCCTACCTCTAACCGCCAGGCTGCCTACCTCTAACCGCCAGGCTGCCTACCTCTAACCGCCAGGCTGCCTACCTCTAACCGCCAGGCTGCCTACCTCTAACCGCCAGGCTGCCTACCTCTAACCGCCAGGCTGCCTACCTCCCTGGCAGCAGGCTGCCTACCTCTAACCGCCAGGCTGCCTGCCTCTGGCAGCCAGGCTGCCTGCCTCCTTGCAGGCTGCCTACCTCTAACGCCAGGCTGCCTACCTCTAACCTTGGGCGCTGCCTACCTCTAACCGCCAGGCTGCCTACCTCTAACCCGGGCTGCCTACCTCTGGCACCCCGGCTGCCTACCTCTAACCG
>NW_027016131.1:0-10394 GCF_036934945.1 Oncorhynchus masou masou | reverse complement strand
TGTCATGTCTTGTTATGTCTGTTCCTGTCCTTTCTCTTCATTCTCTCTCTCTGCTGGTCTTTTTAGGTTACCTTCTCTGTCTCTCATCCCTCAGCTGTTCTACATCTGCCCTAACTAGCTCTTTCACTCTTCCCCACCTGTTCTCTCTTCCCCCTCTGATTAGGTCTCTATTTCTCTCTCTGTTCCTGCTACTTTCAGTGTCTGATTCTTGTTTGTGTTTTTTGATGCCAGAAGCAAGCTGTCGTCTCGTTTGCTACCACCTTGTCCTGTCCTGTCCTGTCGGAGTCTGCATGGCAGGTGCAACCTGCATTATACTACGTTCTTTTGTTCCATTGACTACGTTGGAAGAGGATTTATGCCATTCCTGTTTTTTATTAAAGAACTCTGTTTTCTGTTAAAACCGCGTTTGGGTCTTCACTCAAGTTCATAACAGAAGAATCAGACCAAGAATGGACCCAGCGGCCTCGGACCCTTTCACTCCGCCGTCGAGATCCAGGGGAGCAATGCTAGGCAGACACGAGGAGGAATTGTCTGCTGCTCAACATGCCGTTGAGACCTCTGGCCGTCCAAGTCTCTCCGACCTCACAAGACGGGTTCACCAACCTGGCCCTCGCATCCACCGCCCACTTCCAGGGTTCCGAGTCGCCGGAGCCCAGGATCAACAACCCGCCGTGTTACTTCTGGGGAGCCCACTGAGTGCCGCCATTCCTCACTCAGTGTGATGTGGTGTCTTCTCCAGCCCAACACTTACTCCAGGAGCGCAGCCCGCATCGCCACGCTACTTCTCTCCTTACCGGACGGGCGCGTGAGTGGGCACTGCAGTCTGGGAGGCGAGGGCTGAGTGTATTAACCAGTATCAGGGACTTTAAGGAGGAGAGCATGATACGGTTTTTGACCGCTCTGTTTTTGGCGAGGAGGCTTCCAGGGCCCTGTCTTCCCTATGTCAGGGGAATAGATCCATAACGGATTATTCCCATTGAGTTTCGCACCTCGCTGCCTCTAGTGACTGGAACGAGCCGGCTTTGCTCGCCGTTTTCTGGAGGGTCTCCACGCGGAGGTTAAGGATGAGATCCTCTCCCGGGAGGTTCCTTCCAGTCTGGATTCCTTAATAGCTCTCGCTATTCGCATAGAGCGACGGTTTGATCTTCGTCGCCGAGCTCGTGGAAAGGAGCTCACGTTCTCCGTTGTTCCCCTCTCCACATCACTGCCACCTGCCGCATCACTGCCACCCTCCGCCGGCTCCGATGCTGAGCCTATGCAGCTGGGGGGTATTCGTGATCTCGGCCAAGGGAGAGGGATCGGAGAATCACCACCGCCTGTCTCTACTTTCGCGGCTCCGCTGGTCATTTTGTCACCTCATGTCCAGTAAAGGCCAGAGCTCATCAGTAAGAGGAGGGCTACTGGTGAGCGCAACTACTCAGGCCTCCTTCTGATCACGCACTACCTTTCCGGTCCATCTCCGCTGGCCCGGTTCATCTGCTTCCTGCAGTGCCTTGATAGACTCTGGGGCGGAGGGCTGTTTTTATGGACGAGACCTGGGCTCGGGAACATGACATTCCTCAGACAGTTAGGGAGCCCAGGGCCTTGTTCGCTTTAGATGGTAGTTCTCCCCAAGATTCAGCGTGAGACGCGCCTTTAACCCTCACTGTCTCTGGTAATCATAGCGAAACCATTTCTTTTAATTTTTCGTTCACCTTTTACACCTGTTGTTTTGGTCATCCCTGGCTAGTGCGCCATAACCCTTCTATTAATTGGTCTAGTAATACTATCCTATCCTGGAATGTTTCTTGTCATGTAACCTGTTTAATGTCTGCTATCCTCCTGTTTCCTCTGTCTCTTCACAGGAGGAGCCTGGCGATTTGACAGGGGTGCCGGGAGGAGTATCACGATCTGCGCACGGTGTTCAGTCGGCTCCAAGGCCACTTTCTCTCCCTCCACACCGGTCATGACTGTAGTATTGATCCTTCCGGGAACTACTCCCCTCTCGGGTAGATTATACTCTCTGGTCGGCTCCCGAACGTAAGGCTCTCGAGGATTATTTGTCGGTTTCGCCTCGACGCCGGTACCATAGTCTCCTCCTCCTCCCCGCCGCCGCTGGGTTCTTTTGTTCAGAAGAAGGACGGGTCCCTGCGCCCATGCGTGGATTATCGAGGGCTGAATGACATAACAGTTAAGAATCGTTATCCGCTTCCTCTTATGTCTTCAGCCTTCGAGATCCTGCAGGGAGCCAGGTTTTTCACCAAATTGACCTTCCGTAACGCCTACCATCTCGGCGCATCAGGGAGGGGGACGAGTGGAAGACGGCGTTTAACACTCCGTTAGGGCACTTTGAATACCGGGTTCTTCCTTTCGCCTCGTTAACGCTCCAGCTGTCTTTCAGGCACTAGTTAACGACGTCCTGAGAGACATGCTGAACATTTTTGTTTTCGCTTACATGGACGATATCCTGATTTTTTCACCGTCTCTCTCGATTCATGTTCAGCACGTGCGACGCGGGCCCTCCAGCGCCTTTTGGAGAACTGTCTTTATGTGAAGGCTGAGAAGTGCATTTTTCATGCTGCCTCTGTCCCTTTTTCTCGGTTCCGTTATTTCCGCTGAGGGCATTAAGATGGATCCCGCTAAGGTCCAGGCTGTCATTGATTGGCCCGCTCCTAAGTCACGCGGGCCGAGCTGCAGCGCTTTCTGGGCTTCGCTTAATTTCTACCGTCGTTTCATCCGTACTCGGTCAGGTGGCAGCTCCTCTCACAGCCCTTACTTCTGTTAAGACGTGCTTAAGTGGTCCGTTTCCGCCCAGGGAGCTTTTGATCTTCTTAAGAATCGTTTTACATCCGCACCTATTCTTGTTACACCTGACATCTCTAGACAGTTTGTTGTTGAGGTTGACGCGTCAGAGGTGGGCGGGGAGCCATTCTTCTCAGCGCTCTTCTCTGACGGCAAGGTCCATCCTGCGCGTTTTTTCATCGCTATCGCCGCCAGAACGTAACTATGATGTTGGTAATCGTTGAACTGTTCGCCATCCGCTAGCCCTAGGCGAATGGCGACAGTGGTTGAGGGGGCGACTGTCTTTTGTCGCTTGGACTGACCATAGGAACCTTGAGTACATCCGTTCAGCCAAACGACTTAATGCGCGTCAGGCTCGTTGGGCTCTGTTTTTCGTCTGCTTCGAGTTTGTTATTTCTTATCGTCCGGGCTCAAAGAACACCAAACCTGATGCTTTATCTCGTCTCTTCAGTTCTTCTGAGGTCTCCACCCCACCCCGATGGGATTCTCCCTGAGGGGCGGTTGTCGGGTTGACTGTCTGGGGAATTGAGAGGCAGGTAAAGCAAGCACTCGCTCACACTCCGTCGCCGCGAGCCAGCCCTAGGAACCTTCTGTTCGTTCCCCGTTCCTACTGTCCGGCCGTTTCTTCAGTGGGCCCACTCTGCCAAGTTAGCCGGCCACCCCGGGCGTGCGGGGTACGCCGCCCCATTCGCCAGCGTTTCTGGTGGCCCACTGGGAACGTGACGCGCGCCGATTTGTCGCCGCTTGTCCGGTCTGCGCGCAGACTAAATCTGGGAACTCTCCTCCTGCCGGCCGCCTCAGACCGCTTCCATTCCCTCTCGACCGTGGGTCTCACATCGCTTTAGATTTTATCACCGGACTGCCTTCATCAGCGGGGAAGACAGTTATTCTTACGGTTGTCGATAGATTCTCTAAGGCGGCTCATTTCATTCCTCTCGATAAGCTCCCTTCTGCTAAGGAGACGGCTCAGATCATTATTGAGAATAAGCTTTTTCCGAATTCATGGCCTTCCGCCTGACGTCGCCTCCGACAGAGGTCCGCAGTTCACGTCTCAATTTTGGAGGGAGTTTTGCCGTTTGATTGGGGCTTCCGTCAGTCTCTCGTCCGGTTTTCATCCCCAGTCTAACGGCCAAGTTTAACGGGCCAATCAGACTGTTGTTATCGCATTTTACGCAGTCTTTCTTTCGTAACCCTGCGTCTTGGTCAGAACAGCTCCTGGGCAGAGTACGCCCACAACTCGCCTCCCTCGTCTGCTACCGGTCTATCCCCTTTCAGTGTAGCCCGGGTACCAGCCTCCGCTGTTCTCATCTCAGCTCGCCGAGTCCTGCGTCCCTCCGCTCAGGCTTTTGTCCAGCGTTGCAGCGCACCTGGAAGGGGGTCAGGTCGGCACTTGCCGTAATAGGGCGCAGACTGTGAGGGCCGGCGACAAGCGTAGGACCAAGAGTCCTAGATATTGCTGCGTCAGAGAGTATGGCTCTCCACTCAGAACCTTCCCCTTAAGACAGCTTCTCGCAAGTTGGCCCCGCGGTTCATTGGTCCGTCCGCATTTCCCAGGTCATTAATCCTGTCGCAGTGCGACTTCTTCTCCCGCGCTATCTTCGGCTCGCGTTCACCCGGTCTTCCATGTCTCCTGTGTTAAGCCCGTTCTTCGCGCTCCTCGTCGTCCCTCCCCCCCATCCTTGTCGAGGCGCACCATCTACAGGGTTCGTGGGATTTGGACATGCGCCTCGGGCCGCGTGGTCATCAGTACCTAGTGGATTGGGAGGGGTACGGTCCTGAGGAGAGGAGTTGGGTTCCCTCTCGGGACGTGCTGGACCGTTCGATCGATGATTTCTCCGTTGCCGCCAGGCTTCTCTCGAGTGCGCCAGGAGGCGCTGGTGAGTGGGGGGTACTGTCATGTCTTGTTATGTCTGTTCCTGTCCTTTCTCTTCATTCTCTCTCTCTGCTGGTCTTTTTAGGTTACCTTCTGTCTCTCATCCCTCAGCTGTTCTACATCTGCCCTAACTAGCTCTTTCACTCTTCCCCACCTGTTCTCTTTCCCCTCTGATTAGGTCTCTATTTCTCTCTGTTCCTGCTACTTTCAGTGTCTGATTCTTGTTTGTGTTTTTTGATGCCAGAAGCAAGCTGTCGTCTCGTTTTGCTACCACCTTGTCCTGTCCTGTCCTGTCGGAGTCTGCATGGCAGGTGCAACCTGCATTATACTACGTTCTTTTGTTCCATTGACTACGTTGGAAGAGGATTTATGCCATTCCTGTTTTTTATTAAAGAACTCTGTTTTCTGTTAAAACCGCGTTTGGGTCTTCACTCAAGTTCATAACAGAGAGGATCTGGGTGTTTTCCCCTCTGGCTACAAATGAGAGGATCTGGGTGTTTTTCCATCTGGCTACAAATGAGAGTATCTGGGTGTTTTTCCCTCTGGCTACAAATGAGAGGATCTGGGTGTTTTTCCCTCTGGCTACAAATGAGAGGATCTGGGTGTTTTTCCCTCTGGCTACAAATGAGAGGATCTGGGTGTTTTTCCCTCTGGCTACAAATGAGAGGATCTGGGTGTTTTTCCCTCTGGCTACAAATGAGAGGATCTGGGTGTTTTTCCCTCTGGCTACAAATGAGAGGATCTGGGTGTTTTTCCTCTGGCTACAAATGAGAGGATCTGGGTGTTTTTCCCTCTGGCTACAAAAGAGGATCTGGGTGTTTTCCCCTCTGGCTACAAATGAGAGGATCTGGGTGTTTTTCCCTCTGGATACAGATGAGAGGATCTGGGTGTTTTTCCCTCTGGATACAGATGACAGGATCTTTCCCATTGTCTTCCACTTAAACCAATTTAATTAAGAGTCATTAGGTCTCTGAGTGGTTACCAACGTCTATCGATGAAACATAGGACACACTAATTATTTCAGCAGAGTAATGTAGAACAACATCATTTAAAATGCAGTTTGGAGGAAAATCTCCTTCCACAGCAAGCACCCGATATAACATGTTCACTTTCCTCTGGGCAAATTCCCTTTATAGAGGCATATATGGAAATGGCTCCCTGAGGAATACTAAATATGTTACAGCCGTCACCAGGAGAAGTCACCATCCATGGTAAATGGCAGGTAAATATTCACAGGTTTAGGGGGTTTCACTTCAGAGAAAAAAAAACTGAAAAAAATGGGAAAACAGCTTTGTATTTACATATTTGAAATTGAATATAAGCATTCCACTCCAAGTAAAAAAAAACAAATAAAAAAAAACATGATCTTTCATTTTTAATTGACTGTCAAAGTTGTGCATCTGCACAGTCCTATGGAAGATGGATAGGCAATTTCACTGTCTTTATGAAGCTAATGCCATTGTTAGATGGATGGTGGAAATTATGCTTAATGAAGGTGACTTATTCTACTTGTGCCTTTCCTTTTCTGAGGTGCTGCATTAGGTCACTGCCACACTATAATACAATCTGATTAAATAAGTCTCTGGCAGGATTCAAGTCGTTTTGGTGAATTGGGCCTTGACAAGTATTTTAGAGGACCATACAAAATGTGATTCACACTTGACTGCCTCAGCTAAGGTAACGCTGTGCTTGTCAAATAACTATAAACAAAATACCTAAATTTGTGTGCTCTCCATACACCAATATTCAAATAAGTATTCTATTCCATAGTGTTTCTATTCACTACCGTTTCCAAGACCTTATTATATACAAAATACACATACACTCCAGCTCTGTTGCCAAGTGGGGTCTGCAATTGTGTTCACGATGTGAGAAAGATATTGATTAATGTATGATAACAAGCCCAAGTCTCAGAGCTGAGGGGATTTTACAGATTAAATATACTGCACTAAGGTAAGACGTACATTATAGAGAGGAACAAAAAACTCTCTCCAACACAACCTAAGATGTCAAAGATATCTGAAAACAACTCGCCTCCAAAAAACAGGACCATCACCAAAGACTCTTCCTGTCACCAATGATGTCATTAAGCTCAATAAATATATATATTTTTTTAAACCTTCAATGTCAATACCAAATACATAGTATAGCTTTAATATCTAAACCAGCAAGCAAGGCCTCAAAGCCAGCTGTGTTAACCAAACCAGCTAGCAAGGCCTCAAAGCCAGCTGTGTTAACCAAACCAGCTCGCAAGGCCTCAAAGCCAGCTGTGTTAACCAAACCAGCTAGCAAGGCCTCAAAGCCAGCTGTATTATCCAAACCAGCTAGCAAGGCCTCAAAGCCAGCGTGTATTATCCAAAACCAGCAAGCAAGACCTCAAAGCCAGCTGCAGGAGTATATACAACAGCTAACAAGGCCTTGAAGCCAGCTGTAGGAGTATCTAAACCAGTTAGCAAGGCCTCAATGCCAGCTGTAGTATCTAAACAGCTAACTTGGCCTTGAAGCCAGCTGGAGGAAAATCTAAACCAGCTAGCAAGGCCTTGAAGCCAGCTTTATTATTTAAATCAGTTCCAAGGACTCGAACACAGCTGCAGTATCTAAACCAGTTAGCAAGGCCTTGAAGCCAGATGTAGGAGTATATAAACCAGCTAGCAGGTCTAAAGCCAGCTGTCGTATCTAAAACAGTTAGCAATGCCTCAACCAGCTGTAGTATCTAAACCAGTTAGAAGGCCTTGAAGACAGCTGTAGTATCTAAACCAGTTAGAAGGCCTTGAAGACAGCTGTAGTATCTAAACCAGCTAGCAAGGCCTGGAAGCCAGCTTTACTATCTAAACCAGCTAGCAAGGCCTCGAAGCCAGCTGTAGTGTGTAAATAAACTAACAAGGCCTTGAAGCCAGCTGTAGTATTTAAACCAGCTAGCAAATGCACTCAAGCCAGCTGTAGGAGAACTAGCTAACAAGGCCTTGAAGCCAGCTGTAGGAGTATCTTATACCAGCTTGCATGGCCTCGAAGCCAGCTATAGGAGTATCTATACCAGTTTGCAAGGCCTCGAATCCAGCTGTCGTATCTAAACCAGCTAACAAGGCCGTTAAAACTTCTTTGGGAACAGGAGGCAGTATTGGAGTAGATTGACAAAATAAGGTGCCCAGAGTAAACTACCTGCTACTCAGGCCCAGAAGCTAGAATGTGCATATAATTAGTATATTTGGGATGGAAAACACCTAAAGTTTCCAAACTGTTAAAATAATGTCTGTAAGTATAACTTAACTCATACGGCAGGCAAAACCTGAGAAAATCCAACCAGGAAGTGGGAAATCTGGAGGTTTGTGATTGCCTATCCAATATACAGTGTAAATGGGGGTCAAATTGCACTTCCTCAGGCTGCCGCTAGATGTCAACAGTCTTTAGAACGTTGTTTCAGGCTTCTACTATGAAGGGGAGTGAATAAGAGCTGTTTGAACCAGGGGTCTGGGCAGAAAGCCTTAGAAAGACTTGGGGTCTTGCGTGTGGCCGTGAGCACAAGCTCCGTTCCCTTTCATTTCTAAAGACAAAGGAATTGTCCGGTTGAAGCATTATTGAAGATTTATGATAAAAAACATACTAAAGATTGATTCTATACATCGTTTGACAAGTTTTCTAGCTGAACTGTAATGGAACTTTTTGACTTTTGTCTGGACTTAGTGCCCGCGCCTTTGTGCATTTGGATTACTGGACTAAATGCGCTAACAAAAAGGAGGGTATTTGGACATGAAGATGAACTTTATCGAACAAAACTAACATTTATCATCTAGCATGGAGACTTGGGAGTGCCATCAGATGAAGATCATCAATGTAAGTGATTAATTTTAATGCTATTTCTGACTGTTGTGACACCTCTCCTTTGGTTGGAAAATGACTGTATTGTTTTCTGTGGCTAGGCGCTGACCTAACATAATCGCAAAGTGTGCTTTCGCCTTTTTTGAAATCTGGTACAGCAGTTGCATTAAGGAGAAGTTTATCTTTAATCATATGTTTAACACTTGTATCTTTCATCAATGTTTATGATGAGTATTTCTGTAATTTGATGTGGCTCTCTGCACTTTCACCCAATGTTAGTTTGAGACAATGCCTTTCTGAACATAACGCACAATTTCAAATTAGGGTGTTGGACTTAAATATGAACTTTATCGGACAAAACATATGTATTGTGTAGCATGAAGTCCTATGAGGCCATCTGATGAAGATCATCAAAGGTTAGTGATTAATTTTATCTCTATTTCTGCTTTTTGTGACTCCTCTCTTTGGCTGGAAAATGCTGTATGCTTTTTGTGACTTGGCTCTGTCCTCAGATAATCGCAATGTATGCTTTGCGTAAAGCCTTTTTTGAAATCGACACCGTGGTTGGATTAACAAGAAGTTTATCTTTAAAATGGTGTATAATACTTGTATGTTTGAGGAATGTGAATTATGAGATTTCTGTTGTTTGAATTTGGCGTCCTGCAATTTCACTGGCTGATGTTGAGGTGGGGACGCAAGCGCCACACATTTTTTAAATTGTACCTTAGGAGTAGCAGGTATCTTGCTACTCTATGCTTCCAATAAAAACTGACATCACTTTTTCCTATGAACCAGTTATGTTATTCAACATCTTTCAAATTAAAATAATAATTGTCCTTAGTTGGCATAAGTCAAAGTCATTTCTGACAATTACTTTTTTACAAGGCCTATATACACCAAAACTTCTAACAAGGGGACCATAATATGAACATGTTATGGTTGATTAATAATATAATTTCGCCGTGGTATGGTTGATAAATCATGTAATTTTGCCATGTGTTTTGTGATCATGGATTTGTTTTTATTTAATTATGTTGTGTTGCTTTATTTGATTATGAATTGAACAAGACAGAATGTCCCCTTGGTCTGACTTTAGATAACAGGACAGAATGTCACCTATGGTCTGATCTTAGACAGGACGGATATGTCCCATGGTCTAGATTTTCAAATAACACGACAGAATGTCCCCTTGGTCTGACTTTATATAACTGGACAGAATGTCCCCTTGGTCTGACTTTTATTCCTCACCTTATCCCCTAATGTCTTTAATTTGCCATCCTGAGGTAACAAGTTTTCTGCTCACTGTGCCCTATAACATCAGTCCTCAATAGACATTTCCTGGTGTGCAAGGGGAGAGAGGTGGGGGGAGGAGCGAGGAGAAAGTGCAGAGAGTGAGGAACATGTTTACTTAGTGTGTCTGCACTTTCCAGCGATTCTCTGCTCCACTCACCAGCTGCTGGCTGGAGTAGTGATTCATGAGGCCCTGACAAATGCCTGTCTGCAGTTGGATCTGTCCTTGATCATCCCAAATGTCTGGACAGCACTGTCATTCACCATTGCCCAAATTATCTCTGTATTGACTGCAGAACCCTCTGTGACAGCTCCGTAACGGCTAATTACCCAGAATGCTTTGGGTGATTTTAAACCCCAGCGTGTTCCTCCTCTCGCCATGCTGCTGCAGCCGAGGTTTGTTCTGAGGGGCACTTTTTCCCGTCCACACCTCAGCACTGTTTCCCCTGTTTCCACCTCAGTACTGTTTCCACCTCAGCACTGTTTCCCCTGTTTCCACCTCTGCACTGTTTCCCTGAGCCTCCACCTCAGCACTGTTTCCCTGTTTCCACCTTTTCAGCACTGTTTCCCTGTTTCCACCTCAGCACTGTTTCCCCTGTTTCCACCTCAGTACTGTTTCTCCTGTTTCCACCAC
>NW_027016130.1:215000-260575 GCF_036934945.1 Oncorhynchus masou masou | reverse complement strand
TTAACACAGCATAACACACACACCTAGCATTAACACAGCATAACACACATACCTAGCATTAACACAGCATAACACACACACCTAGCATTAACACAGCATAACACACACACCTAGCATTAACACAGCATAACACACAATACACCTAACACACATACACTAGCATTAACACAGCATAACACACAATACACCTAGCATTAACACAGCATAACACACACACCTAGCATTAACACAGCATAACACACACACCTAGCATTAACACAGCATAACACACACACCTAGCATTAACACAGCATAACACACACACCTAGCATTAACACAGCATAACACACACACCTAGCATTAACACAGCATAACACACACACCTAGCATTAACACAGAATAACACACAATACACCTAGCATTAACACAGCATAACACACACACCTAGCATTAACACAGCATAACACACACACCTAGCATTAACACAACATAACACACACACACACACACCTAGCATTAACACAGCATAACACACACACACACACACCTAGTGTTAACACAGCATAACACAGACAATACACCTAGTATTAACACAGCGTAACACACACACACCTAGTATTAACACAGAATAACACACACACACACCTAGCATTAAACACAGCATAACACACACACCTAGTATTAACACAGCATAACACACACACCTAGTATTAACACAGCATAACACACAAATACACCTAGTATTAACACAGCATAACACACACACCTAGTATTAACACAGTATAACACAGACAATACACCTAGTATTAACACAGCATAACACACACACCTAGCATTAACACAGCATAACACACAATACACTTAGTATTAACACAGCATAACACACAATACACCTAGTATTAACACAGCATAACACACACACCTAGCATTAACACAGCATAACACAGACAATACACCTAGTATTAACACAGCATAACACACACACCTAGCATTAGCACAGCATAACACACACACCTAGTATTAACACAGCATAACACACAATACACCTAGTATTAACACAGCATAACACACACACACCTAGTATTAACACATCATAACACATACACCTAGTATTAACACAGCATAACACACACACACCTAGCATTAACACAGCATAACACACACACCTAGCATTAACACAGCATAACACACACACCTAGCATTAACACAGCATAACACACACACCTAGCATTAACACAGCATAACACACACACCTAGTATTAACACAGCATAACATACACACCTAGTATTAACACAGCATAACACACACACCTAGCATTAACACAGCATAACACACAATACACCTAGATTTAACACAGCATAACACACACACACACCTAGCATTAACACAGCATAACACACACACCTAGCATTAGCACAGCACAACACACACACACACACACCTAGTATTAACACAGCATAACATACACACCTAGTATTAACACAGCATAACATACACACCTAGTATTAACACAGCATAACACACACACCTAGCATTAACACAGCATAACACACACACACACACACACCTAGCATTAACGCAGCATAACACACACACCTAGCATTAACACAGCATAACACACACACCTAGCATTAACACAGCATAACACACACACCTAGTATTAACACAGCATAACACACACACCTAGTATTAACACAGCACAACACACACACCTAGTATTAACACAGCATAACACACAATACACCTAGCATTAACACAGCATAACACACACACCTAGTATTAACACAGCATAACACACACACCTAGTATTAACACAGCATAACACACACACCTAGTATTAACACAGCACAACACACACAATACACCTAGCATTAACACAGAATAACACACACACCTAGTATTAACACAGCATAACACACACACCTAGTATTAACACAGCATAACACACACACACACACACCTAGTATTAACACAGCATAAGACACACACACCTAGTATTAACACAGCATAACACACACACACCTAGTATTAACACAGCATAACACACACACACCTAGTATTAACACAGCATAACACACACACACACACACACACACACACCTAGTATTAACACAGCATAACACACACACCTAGCATTAACACAGCATAACACACACACCTAGTATTAACACAGCACAACACAGACAATACACCTAGTATTAACACAGCATAACACACACACCTAGCATTAACACAGCATAACACACACACCTAGTATTAACACAGCATAACACACACACCTAGCATTAACACAGCATAACACACACACCTAGCACTAACACAGCATAACACACACACCTAGTATTAACACAGCACAACACAGACAATACACCTAGCATTAACACAGCATAACACACACACCTAGCATTAACACAGCATAACACAGACAATACACAGTAAAGATGTCTCACCCGTCTTGTGTGTCACATAGGACTGGACAAAGTTCTGTGGCCACGACATGTTCTCTTTGTTCAGAACCTTCAGGAGGAAGGGAAATACCAGGTTATAAAATGGAGGACGATACAAGGTTATAAAATGGAGGACGATACAAGGTTATAAAACGGAGGACGATACAAGGTTATAAAACGGAGGACGATACAAGGTTATAAAACGGAGGACGATACAAGGTTATAAAATGGAGGACGACACAAGGTTATAAAATGGAGGACGATACAAGGTTATAAAACAGAGGACGATACAAGGTTATAAAACGGAGGACGACACAAGGTTATAAAACAGAGGACGATACAAGGTTATAAAATGGAGGACGATACAAGGTTATAAAATGGAGGACGACACAAGGTTATAAAATGGAGGACGATACAAGGTTATAAAATGGAGGACGATACAAGGTTATAAAATGGAGGATGATACAAGGTTATAAAATGGAGGACGATACAAGGTTATAAAATGGAGGATGATACAAGGTTATAAAATGGAGGACGATACAAGGTTATAAAATGGAGGACGATACAAGGTTATAAAATGGAGGACGATACAAGGTTATAAAACAGAGGACGATACAAGGTTATAAAATGGAGGACGACACAAGGTTATAAAACGGAGGACGATACAAGGTTATAAAATGGAGGACGATACAAGATTATAAAACGGAGGACGATACAAGGTTATAAAACGGAGGACGATACAAGGTTATAAAATGGAGGACGATACAAGATTATAAAATGGAGGATGATACAAGGTTAAAAAATGGAGGACGATACAAGGTTATAAAATGGAGTAGTGTTGTTATAGTCAGTAGATGTCATTCAGTAGTGTTGTTATAGTCAGATGTCATTCAGTAGTGTTGTTATAGTCAGATGTCATTCAGTAGTGTTGTTATAGTCAGATGTCATTCAGTAGTGTTGTTATAGTCAGTAGATGTCATTCAGTAGTGTTGTTATAGTCAGTAGATGTCATTCAGTAGTGTTGTTATAGTCAGATGTCATTCAGTAGTGTTGTTATAGTCAGTAGATGTCATTCAGTAGTGTTGTTATAGTCAGTAGATGTCATTCAGTAGTGTTGCTATAGTCAGTAGATGTCATTCAGTAGTGTTGTTATAGTCAGATGTCATTCAGTAGTGTTGTTATAGTCAGTAGATGTCATTCAGTAGTGGTGTTATAGTCAGATGTCATTCAGTAGTGTTGTTATAGTCAGTAGATGTCATTCAGTAGTGTTGTTATAGTCAGATGTCATTCAGTAGTGTTGTTATAGTCAGTAGATGTCATTCAGTAGTGTTGTTATAGTCAGATGTCATTCAGTAGTGTTGTTATAGTCAGTAGATGTCATTCAGTAGTGTTGTTATAGTCAGTAGATGTCATTCAGTAGTGTTGTTATAGTCAGATGTCATTCAGTAGTGTTGTTATAGTCAGTAGATGTCATTCAGTAGTGTTGTTATAGTCAGATGTCATTCAGTAGTGTTGTTATAGTCAGATGTCATTCAGTAGTGTTGTTATAGTCAGTAGATGTCATTCAGTAGTGTTGTTATAGTCAGATGTCATTCAGTAGTGTTGTTATAGTCAGATGTCATTCAGTAGTGTTGTTATAGTCAGTAGATGTCATTCAGTAGTGTTGCTATAGTCAGTAGATGTCATTCAGTAGTGTTGTTATAGTCAGATGACATTCAGTAGTGTTGTTATAGTCAGGTGTCATTCAGTAGTGTTGTTATAGTCAGTAGATGTCATTCAGTAGTGGTGTTATAGTCAGTAGATGTCATTCAGTAGTGTTGTTATAGTCAGATGACATTCAGTAGTGTTGTTATAGTCAGATGTCATTCAGTAGTGTTGTTATAGTCAGATGTCATTCAGTAGTGTTGTTATAGTCAGTAGATGTCATTCAGTAGTGTTGTTATAGTCAGTAGATGTCATTCAGTAGTGTTGTTATAGTCAGCAGATGTCATTCAGTAGTGTTGTTATAGTCAGATGTCATTCAGTAGTGTTGCTATAGTCAGTAGGTGTCATTCAGTAGTGTTGTTATAGTCAGATGTCATTCAGTAGTGTTGTTATAGTCAGGTGTCATTCAGTAGTGTTGTTATAGTCAGATGTCATTCAGTAGTGTTGCTATAGTCAGTAGGTGTCATTCAGTAGTGTTGTTATAGTCAGATGTCATTCAGTAGTGTTGTTAGAGTCAGATGTCATTCAGTAGTGTTGTTATAGTCAGATGTCATTCAGTAGTGTTGTTATAGTCAGATGTCATTCAGTAGTGTTGTTATAGTCAGATGTCATTCAGTAGTGTTGTTATAGTCAGATGTCATTCAGTAGTGTTGTTATAGTCAGATGTCATTCAGTAGTGTTGTTATAGTCAGTAGATGTCATTCAGTAGTGTTGTTATAGTCAGATGTCATTCAGTAGTGTTGTTATAGTCAGATGTCATTCAGTAGTGTTGTTATAGTCAGTAGATGTCATTCAGTAGTGTTGTTATTTGTCAGATGTCATTCAGTAGTGGTGTTATGGTCTTAAGATGTCGCTGTAGCATTACAAAGTATCCATTCTACCCCAACCAGATCTCTATCTTCCCACCTTCTTCTGACACTTGGTGCAAACCCAGACCCCCCGGGGCGGTGTTTTGAGAGGTGGGTGCAGGCAGTCAGGGTGGTAGGCTCTGGGGCAGTTGTGGCACAGCTGCAGCTCTCCGTCGCCCTTACACACAGAGCAGTGGTCGTCGTGCTCCAGCTCTTCCTGTCGGACAGACATACAGTCAGACGGTTCAGGACGATATTTGCAGTTCAAATATCACAGTAATGACACGTCTAAACAACACCCACTTTTATGGGTGGGGGGGGGGCTTTTGGCTGTAGATCCACTGTAAAGTACTGAATGA
The DNA here is from genome assembly GCF_036934945.1 of Oncorhynchus masou masou. Taxonomy (NCBI): domain Eukaryota; kingdom Metazoa; phylum Chordata; class Actinopteri; order Salmoniformes; family Salmonidae; genus Oncorhynchus; species Oncorhynchus masou. The sequence goes on along the minus strand of NW_027016130.1, from coordinate 255,237 downwards.
TTGAGTGATTCAGTGAAACACTGAATATCTCTCTGATTACATCGTCCCCTTACAGTTCGTCACATTTGCCCCCCATCTCTCAGATTATCTGTCAAATGACTGTTGGAATAACTACAACACCACTATCTACAGTATACAACACTACAACACCACTATCTACAGTATACAACACTACAACACCACTATCTACAGTATACAACACTACAACACCACTATCTACAGTATACAACACTACAACACCACTATCTACAGTATACCACACTACAACACCACTATCTACAGTATACAACACTACAACACCACTATCTACAGTATACAACACCACTATCTACAGTATACCACACTACAACACCACTATCTACAGTATACCACACTACAACACCACTATCTACAGTATACAACACTACAACACCACTATCTACAGTATACAACACTACAACACCACTATCTACAGTATACCACACTACAACACCACTATCTACAGTATACCACACTACAACACCACTATCTACAGTATACAACACCACTATCTACAGTATACCACACTACAACACCACTATCTACAGTATACCACACTACAACACCACTATCTACAGTATACAACACTACAACACCACTATCTACAGTATACAACACTACAACACCACTATCTACAGTATACCACACTACAACACCACTATCTACAGTATACCACACTACAACACCACAATCTACAGTATACCACACTACAACACCACTATCTACAGTATACAACACTACAACACCACTATCTACAGTATACAACACCACTATCTACAGTATACAACACTACAACACCACTATCTACAGGAAACAACACTACAACACCACTATCTACAGTATACCACACTACAACACCACAATCTACAGTATACCACACTACAACACCACTATCTACAGTATACAACACTACAACACCACTATCTACAGTATACAACACCACTATCTACAGTATACCACACTACAACACCACTATCTACAGGAAACAACACTACAACACCACTATCTACAGTATACAACACCACAACACCACTATCTACAGTATACAACACCACTATCTACAGTATACCACACTACAACACCACTATCTACAGTATACAACACTACAACACCACTATCTACAGGAAACAACACTACAACACCACTATCTACAGGAAACAACACTACAACACCACTATCTACAGTATACAACACCACAACACCACTATCTACAGTATACAAAACAAATATCTACAGTATACCACACTACAACACCGCTATCTACAGTATACAACACTACAACACCACTGTCTACAGTATACAACACTACAACACCACTATCTACAGTATACAACACTACAACACCACTATCTACAGTATACAACACCACTATCTACAGTATACAACACTACAACACCACTATCTACAGTATACAACACCACAACACCACTATCTACAGTATACAACACCACTATCTACAGTATACAACACCACAACACCACTATCTACAGTATACAACACTACAACACCACTATCTACAGTATACAACACTACAACACCACTATCTACAGTATACAACACTACAACACCACTATCTACAGTATACAACACCACTATCTACAGTATACAACACCACAACACCACTATTTACAGTATACAACACTACAACACCACTATCTACAGTATACAACACTACAACATCACTATCTACAGTATACAACACTACAACACCACTATCTACAGTATACAACACTACAACACCACTATCTACAGTATACAACACTACAACACCACTATCTACAGTATACAACACTACAACACCACTATCTACAGTATACAACACCACTATCTACAGTATACAACCCCACAACACCACTATCTACAGTATACAACACTACAACACCACTATCTACAGTATACAACACTACAACATCACTATCTACAGTATACAACACCACAACACCACTATCTACAGTATACAACACTACAACACCACTATCTACAGTATACAACACTACAACACCACTATCTACAGTATACAACACTACAACACCACTATCTGCAGGAAACAACACTACAACACCACTATCTACAGTATACAACACCACTATCTACAGTATACCACACTACAACACCACTATCTACAGTATACCACACTACAACACCACAATCTACAGTATACCACACTACAACACCACTATCTACAGTATACAACACTACAACACCACTATCTACAGTATACAACACCACTATCTACAGTATACAACACTACAACACCACTATCTACAGGAAACAACACTACAACACCACTATCTACAGTATACCACACTACAACACCACAATCTACAGTATACCACACTACAACACCACTATCTACAGTATACAACACTACAACACCACTATCTACAGTATACAACACCACTATCTACAGTATACAACACTACAACACCACTATCTACAGGAAACAACACTACAACACCACTATCTACAGTATACAACACCACAACACCACTATCTACAGTATACAACACCACTATCTACAGTATACCACACTACAACACCACTATCTACAGTATACAACACTACAACACCACTATCTACAGGAAACAACACTACAACACCACTATCTACAGTATACAACACCACAACACCACTATCTACAGTATACAAAACAAATATCTACAGTATACCACACTACAACACCGCTATCTACAGTATACAACACTACAACAACACTGTCTACAGTATACAACACTACAACACCACTATCTACAGTATACAACACCACTATCTACAGTATACAACACTACAACACCACTATCTACAGTATACAACACCACAACACCACTATCTACAGTATACAACACCACTATCTACAGTATACAACACCACAACACCACTATCTACAGTATACAACACTACAACACCACTATCTACAGTATACAACACTACAACACCACTATCTACAGTATACAACACTACAACACCACTATCTACAGTATACAACACCACTATCTACAGTATACAACACCACAACACCACTATCTACAGTATACAACACTACAACACCACTATCTACAGTATACAACACTACAACATCACTATCTACAGTATACAACACTACAACACCACTATCTACAGTATACAACACTACAACACCACTATCTACAGTATACAACACTACAACACCACTATCTGCAGGAAACAACACTACAACACCACTATCTACAGTATACCACACTACAACACCACTATCTACAATATACCACACAACAACACCACTATCTACAGTATACAACACTACAACACCACTATCTACAGTATACAACACCACTATCTACAGTATACAACACCACTATCTACAGTATACAACACCACTATCTACAGTATACCACACTACAACACCACTATCTACAGTATACAACACCACTATCTACAGTATACAACACCACAACACCACTATCTACAGTATACAACACTACAACACCACTATCTACAGTATACAACACTACAACATCACTATCTACAGTATACAACACTACAACACCACTATCTACAGTATACAACGCCACTATCTACAGTATACAACACTACAACACCACTATCTACAGTATACAACACCACTATCTACAGTATACCACACTACAACACCACTATCTACAGTATACAACACTACAACACCACTATCTACAGTATACAACACTACAACATCACTATCTACAGTATACCACACTACAACACCACTATCTACAGTATACAACACTACAACACCACTATCTACAGTATACAACACCACTATCTACAGTATACCACACTACAACACCGCTATCTACAGTATACAACACCACTATCTACAGTATACCACACTATAACACCGCTATCTACAGTATACAACACTACAACAACACTGTCTACAGTATACAACACTACAACACCACTATCTACAGTATACAACACCACTATCTACAGGAAACAACACTACAACACCACTATCTACAGTATACAACACCACAACACCACTATCTACAGTATACAACACCACTATCTACAGTATACCACACTACAACACCACTATCTACAGTATACAACACTACAACACCACTATCTACAGGAAACAACACTACAACACCACTATCTACAGTATACAACACCACAACACCACTATCTACAGTATACAAAACAAATATCTACAGTATACCACACTACAACACCGCTATCTACAGTATACAACACTACAACAACACTGTCTACAGTATACAACACTACAACACCACTATCTACAGTATACAACACCACTATCTACAGTATACAACACTACAACACCACTATCTACAGTATACAACACCACAACACCACTATCTACAGTATACAACACCACTATCTACAGTATACAACACCACAACACCACTATCTACAGTATACAACACTACAACACCACTATCTACAGTATACAACACTACAACACCACTATCTACAGTATACAACACTACAACACCACTATCTACAGTATACAACACCACCATCTACAGTATACAACACCACAACACCACTATCTACAGTATACAACACTACAACACCACTATCTACAGTATACAACACTACAACATCACTATCTACAGTATACAACACTACAACACCACTATCTACAGTATACAACACTACAACACCACTATCTACAGTATACAACACTACAACACCACTATCTGCAGGAAACAACACTACAACACCACTATCTACAGTATACCACACTACAACACCACTATCTACAATATACCACACAACAACACCACTATCTACAGTATACAACACTACAACACCACTATCTACAGTATACAACACCACTATCTACAGTATACAACCCCACAACACCACTATCTACAGTATACAACACTACAACACCACTATCTACAGTATACAACACTACAACATCACTATCTACAGTATACAACACCACAACACCACTATCTACAGTATACAACACTACAACACCACTATCTACAGTATACAACACTACAACACCACTATCTACAGTATACAACACTACAACACCACTATCTGCAGGAAACAACACTACAACACCACTATCTACAGTATACAACACCACTATCTACAGTATACCACACTACAACACCACTATCTACAGTATACCACACTACAACACCACAATCTACAGTATACCACACTACAACACCACTATCTACAGTATACAACACTACAACACCACTATCTACAGTATACAACACCACTATCTACAGTATACAACACTACAACACCACTATCTACAGGAAACAACACTACAACACCACTATCTACAGTATACCACACTACAACACCACAATCTACAGTATACCACACTACAACACCACTATCTACAGTATACAACACTACAACACCACTATCTACAGTATACAACACCACTATCTACAGTATACAACACTACAACACCACTATCTACAGGAAACAACACTACAACACCACTATCTACAGTATACAACACCACAACACCACTATCTACAGTATACAACACCACTATCTACAGTATACCACACTACAACACCACTATCTACAGTATACAACACTACAACACCACTATCTACAGGAAACAACACTACAACACCACTATCTACAGTATACAACACCACAACACCACTATCTACAGTATACAAAACAAATATCTACAGTATACCACACTACAACACCGCTATCTACAGTATACAACACTACAACAACACTGTCTACAGTATACAACACTACAACACCACTATCTACAGTATACAACACCACTATCTACAGTATACAACACTACAACACCACTATCTACAGTATACAACACCACAACACCACTATCTACAGTATACAACACCACTATCTACAGTATACAACACCACTATCTACAGTATACAACACTACAACACCACTATCTACAGTATACAACACTACAACACCACTATCTACAGTATACAACACTACAACACCACTATCTACAGTATACAACACCACTATCTACAGTATACAACACCACAACACCACTATCTACAGTATACAACACTACAACACCACTATCTACAGTATACAACACTACAACATCACTATCTACAGTATACAACACTACAACACCACTATCTACAGTATACAACACTACAACACCACTATCTACAGTATACAACACTACAACACCACTATCTGCAGGAAACAACACTACAACACCACTATCTACAGTATACCACACTACAACACCACTATCTACAATATACCACACAACAACACCACTATCTACAGTATACAACACTACAACACCACTATCTACAGTATACAACACCACTATCTACAGTATACAACACCACTATCTACAGTATACAACACCACTATCTACAGTATACCACACTACAACACCACTATCTACAGTATACAACACCACTATCTACAGTATACAACACCACAACACCACTATCTACAGTATACAACACTACAACACCACTATCTACAGTATACAACACTACAACACCACTATCTACAGTATACAACACCACTATCTACAGTATACAACACCACTATCTACAGTATACAACACCACTATCTACAGTATACCACACTACAACACCACTATCTACAGTATACAACACCACTATCTACAGTATACAACACCACAACACCACTATCTACAGTATACAACACTACAACACCACTATCTACAGTATACAACACTACAACATCACTATCTACAGTATACAACACTACAACACCACTATCTACAGTATACCACACTACAACACCACTATCTACAGTATACCACACTACAACCCCACTATCTACAGTATACCACACTACAACACCACTATCTACAGTATACAACACTACAACAACACTGTCTACAGTATACAACACTACAACACCACTATCTACAGTATACAACACCACTATCTACAGTATACAACACTACAACACCACTATCTACAGTATACAACACCACAACACCACTATCTACAGTATACAACACCACTATCTACAGTATACAACACCACAACACCACTATCTACAGTATACAACACTACAACACCACTATCTACAGTATACAACACTACAACACCACTATCTACAGTATACAACACTACAACACCACTATCTACAGTATACAACACCACTATCTACAGTATACAACACCACAACACCACTATCTACAGTATACAACACTACAACATCACTATCTACAGTATACAACACTACAACACCACTATCTACAGTATACAACACTACAACACCACTATCTACAGTATACAACACTACAACACCACTATCTGCAGGAAACAACACTACAACACCACTATCTACAGTATACCACACTACAACACCACTATCTACAATATACCACACAACAACACCACTATCTACAGTATACAACACTACAACACCACTATCTACAGTATACAACACCACTATCTACAGTATACAACACCACTATCTACAGTATACAACACCACTATCTACAGTATACCACACTACAACACCACTATCTACAGTATACAACACCACTATCTACAGTATACAACACCACAACACCACTATCTACAGTATACAACACTACAACACCACTATCTACAGTATACAACACTACAACATCACTATCTACAGTATACAACACTACAACACCACTATCTACAGTATACCACACTACAACACCACTATCTACAGTATACCACACTACAACCCCACTATCTACAGTATACAACACTACAACACCACTATATACAGTATACAACACTACAACACCACTATCTACAGTATACAACACTACAACACCACTATCTACAGTATACAACACCACTATCTACAGTATACAACACCACAACACCACTATCTACAGTATACAACACTACAACACCACTATCTACAGTATACCACACTACAACACCACTATCTACAGTATACAACACTACAACATCACTATCTACAGTATACAACACTACAACACCACTATCTACAGTATACAACACCACTATCTACAGTATACAACACTACAACACCACTATCTACAGTATACAACACCACAACACCACTATCTACAGTATACAACACCACTATCTACAGTATACAACACCACTATCTACAGTATACAACACTACAACACCACTATCTACAGTATACAACACTACAACACCACTATCTACAGTATACAACACTACAACACCACTATCTACAGTATACAACACCACTATCTACAGTATACAACACCACAACACCACTATCTACAGTATACAACACTACAACACCACTATCTACAGTATACAACACTACAACATCACTATCTACAGTATACAACACTACAACACCACTATCTACAGTATACAACACTACAACACCACTATCTACAGTATACAACACTACAACACCACTATCTGCAGGAAACAACACTACAACACCACTATCTACAGTATACCACACTACAACACCACTATCTACAATATACCACACAACAACACCACTATCTACAGTATACAACACTACAACACCACTATCTACAGTATACAACACCACTATCTACAGTATACAACACCACTATCTACAGTATACAACACCACTATCTACAGTATACCACACTACAACACCACTATCTACAGTATACAACACCACTATCTACAGTATACAACACCACAACACCACTATCTACAGTATACAACACTACAACACCACTATCTACAGTATACAACACTACAACACCACTATCTACAGTATACAACACCACTATCTACAGTATACAACACCACTATCTACAGTATACAACACCACTATCTACAGTATACCACACTACAACACCACTATCTACAGTATACAACACCACTATCTACAGTATACAACACCACAACACCACTATCTACAGTATACAACACTACAACACCACTATCTACAGTATACAACACTACAACATCACTATCTACAGTATACAACACTACAACACCACTATCTACAGTATACCACACTACAACACCACTATCTACAGTATACCACACTACAACCCCACTATCTACAGTATACCACACTACAACACCACTATCTACAGTATACAACACTACAACAACACTGTCTACAGTATACAACACTACAACACCACTATCTACAGTATACAACACCACTATCTACAGTATACAACACTACAACACCACTATCTACAGTATACAACACCACAACACCACTATCTACAGTATACAACACCACTATCTACAGTATACAACACCACAACACCACTATCTACAGTATACAACACTACAACACCACTATCTACAGTATACAACACTACAACACCACTATCTACAGTATACAACACTACAACACCACTATCTACAGTATACAACACCACTATCTACAGTATACAACACCACAACACCACTATCTACAGTATACAACACTACAACATCACTATCTACAGTATACAACACTACAACACCACTATCTACAGTATACAACACTACAACACCACTATCTACAGTATACAACACTACAACACCACTATCTGCAGGAAACAACACTACAACACCACTATCTACAGTATACCACACTACAACACCACTATCTACAATATACCACACAACAACACCACTATCTACAGTATACAACACTACAACACCACTATCTACAGTATACAACACCACTATCTACAGTATACAACACCACTATCTACAGTATACAACACCACTATCTACAGTATACCACACTACAACACCACTATCTACAGTATACAACACCACTATCTACAGTATACAACACCACAACACCACTATCTACAGTATACAACACTACAACACCACTATCTACAGTATACAACACTACAACATCACTATCTACAGTATACAACACTACAACACCACTATCTACAGTATACCACACTACAACACCACTATCTACAGTATACCACACTACAACCCCACTATCTACAGTATACAACACTACAACACCACTATATACAGTATACAACACTACAACACCACTATCTACAGTATACAACACTACAACACCACTATCTACAGTATACAACACCACTATCTACAGTATACAACACCACAACACCACTATCTACAGTATACAACACTACAACACCACTATCTACAGTATACCACACTACAACACCACTATCTACAGTATACAACACTACAACATCACTATCTACAGTATACAACACTACAACACCACTATCTACAGTATACAACGCCACTATCTACAGTATACAACACTACAACACCACTATCTACAGTATACAACACCACTATCTACAGTATACCACACTACAACACCACTATCTACAGTATACAACACTACAACACCACTATCTACAGTATACAACACTACAACATCACTATCTACAGTATACCACACTACAACACCACTATCTACAGTATACAACACTACAACACCACTATCTACAGTATACAACACCACTATCTACAGTATACCACACTATAACACCACTATCTACAGTATACCACACTACAACACCACTATCTACAGTATACCACACTACAACACCACTATCTACAGTATACAACACTACAACACCACTATCTACAGTATACAACACTACAACACCACTATCTACAGTATACCACACCACTATCTACAGTATACAACACCACTATCTACAGTATACCACACTACAACACCACTATCTACAGTATACAACACTACAACACCACTATCTACAGTATACAACACCACTATCTACAGCATACAACACTACAACACCACTATCTACAGTATACAACACTACAACACCACTATCTACAGTATACAACACTACAACACCACTATCTACAGTATACCACACTATAACTACTATGTCAGACACATCGTAGCTGTAATCACGTCATGCTACGGTACGTACCTTCCATCTGTAGTCCCCAGTGGCTAGCGTGCGTAACAAAGGAAGCAGATAACAGGTTAGTAGCTGACAACAGGTGAAGACAATGAGGGTTGAGCAGCAGTTTGGGCCGAGAGAGGGCAAGGGGTGCAGGAACAGGGTTTTAGACCGGGAAACATTAAGCAACAGACCTGCGACATCTCTGTTCTGGGGAATGCAGCTCATATCAACACAGACATGCTCTAGTCTAGTAGGATACACTGTAATGACAGTCCATGCTCTAGTCTAGTAGGATACAGTGTAATTACAGTCCATGCTCTAGTCTAGTAGGGTACACTGTAATTACAGTCCATGCTCTAGTCTAGTAGGATACAGTGTAATGACAGTCCATGCTCTAGTCTAGTAGGATACACTGTAATGACAGTCCATGCTCTAGTCTAGTAGGATACACTGTAATGGCAGGCCATGCTCTAGTCTAGTAAGATACAGTATAATGACAGTCCATGCTCTAGTCTAGTAGGATACAGTATAATGACAGTCCATGCTCTAGTCTAGTAGGGTACACTGTCATTACAGTCCATGCTCTAGTCTAGAAGGATACACTGTCATTACAGTCCATGCTCTAGTCTAGTAGGATACAGTGTAATGACAGTCCATGCTCTAGTCTAGTAGGATACACTGTAATTACAGTCCATGCTCTAGGCTAGTAGGATACACTGTAATGACAGGCCATGCTCTAGTCTAGTAGGATACAGTGTAATGACAGGCCATGCTCTAGTCTAGTAGGATACACTGTAATTACAGTCCATGCTCTAGTCTTGTAGGATACAGTGTAATTACAGTCCATGCTCTAGTCTAGTAGGATACACTGTAATGACAGGCCATGCTCTAGTCTGGTAGGATACACTGTAATGACAGTCCATGCTCTAGTCTAGTAGGGTACACTGTAATTACAGTCCATGCTCTAGTCTAGTAGGATACACTGTAATGACAGTCCATGCTCTAGTCTAGTAGGGTACCCTGTCATTACAGTCCATGCTCTAGTCTAGAAGGATACACTGTCATTACAGTCCATGCTCTAGTCTAGAAGGATACACTGTCATTACAGTCCATGCTCTAGTCTAGAAGGATACACTGTCATTACAGTCCATGCTCTAGTCTAGAAGGATACACTGTCATTACAGTCCATGCTCTAGTCTAGAAGGATACACTGTCATTACAGTCCATGCTCTAGTCTAGAAGGATACACTGTCATTACAGTCCATGCTCTAGTCTAGAAGGATACACTGTCATTACAGTCCATGCTCTAGTCTAGAAGGATACACTGTCATTACAGTCCATGCTCTAGTCTAGTAGGATACAGTCTAATGACAGTCCATGCTCTAGTCTAGTAGGATACACTGTCATTACAGTCCATGCTCTAGTCTAGTAGGATACAGTTAATGACAGTCCATGCTCTAGTCTAGTAGGATACAGTGTAATGGCAGTCCATGCTCTAGTCTAGTAGGATACAGTCTAATGACAGTCCATGCTCTAGTCTAGTAGGATACAGTCTAATGACAGTCCATGCTCTAGTCTAGTAGGATACAGTCTAATGACAGTCCATGCTCTAGTCTAGTAGGATACACTGTCATTACAGTCCATGCTCTAGTCTAGTAGGATACACTGTCATTACAGTCCATGCTCTAGTCTAGTAGGATACACTGTAATTTCAGTACAAGCTCTGTGGCCTGGACCTCTTTCTGATCAACCACAAAGTCCAGCTATAATGTTTATAGATGTGCAATTTATTGATGGGTCAGTACACATCTGTGTTAACAGTCCTGTCTAGTTGTGTTGATGGGCTGGTATACATGTGTTTTACCAGTCCTGTCTAGTTGTGTTGATGGGCTGGTATACATGTGTTTTACCAGTCCTGTCTAGTTGTGTTGATGGGCTGGTATACATGTGTTTTACCAGTCCTGTCTAGTTGTGTTGATGGGCTGGTATACATGTGTTTTACCAGTCCTGTCTAGTTGTGTTGATGGGCTGGTATACATGTGTTTTACCAGTCCTGTCTAGTTGTGTTGATGGGCTGGTATACATGTGTTTTACCAGTCCTGTCTAGTTGTGTTGATGGGCTGGTATTCATGTGTTTTACCAGTCCTGTCTAGTTGTGTTGATGGGCTGGTATACATGTGTTTTACCAGTCCTGTCTAGTTGTGTTGATGGGCTGGTATACATGTGTTTTACCAGTCCTGTCTAGTTGTGTTGATGGGCTGGTATACATGTGTTTTACCAGTCCTGTCTTGTTGTGTTGATGGGCTGGTATACATGTGTTTTACCAGTCCTGTCTAGTTGTGTTGATGGGCTGGTATACATGTGTTTTACCAGTCCTGTCTAGTTGTGTTGATGGGCTGGTATACATGTGTTTTACCAGTCCTGTCTAGTTGTGTTGATGGGGATATATACATGTGTTTTACCAGTCCTGTCTAGTTGTGTTGATGGGCTGGTATACATGTGTTTTACCAGTCCTGTCTAGTTGTGTTGATGGGCTGGTATACATGTGTTTTACCAGTCCTGTCTAGGTGTGTTGATGGGCTGGTATACATGTGTTTTACCAGTCCTGTCTAGGTGTGTTGATGGGCTGGTATACATGTGTTTTACCAGTCCTGTCTAGTTGTGTTGATGGGCTGGTATACATGTGTTTTACCAGTCCTGTCTAGTTGTGTTGATGGGCTGGTATACATGTGTTTTACCAGTCCTGTCTAGTTGTGTTGATGGGCTGGTATACATGTGTTTTACCAGTCCTGTCTAGGTGTGTTGATGGGCGGGTATACATGTGTTTTACCTCTCACTGACAGGAAGAGTGGGTTGTTCAGGTAATTTGATGCAAGGCGTTTCCGCTGGAAGGTAGAAAGTGAGGAGACAGAGAAAACGTTCACTTCCCTCACCTCAGACACAACAGAAATTATAGCTCTGCTTATCGACCCTCAACAGCATTCACTGATTTCTCCCAAGGTACACGGAAAGCACTTTAGTAGAAAGATTGTAGCACACGTTATGGGGCAACTGAACATCATGGATGGGGCAACTGAACATCATGTATGACGTTATGGGGCAACTGAACATCATGGATGATGTTATGGGGCAACTGAACATCATGTATGACGTTTTGGGGTAACTGAACATCATGGATGACGTTATGGGGCAACTGAACATCATGTATGGGGCAACTGAACATCATGGATGACGTTATGGGGCAACTGAACATCATGTATGGGGCAACTGAACATCATGGATGACGTTATGGGGCAACTGAACATCATGTATGACGTTATGGGGCAACTGAACATCATGGATGACGTTATGGGGCAACTGAACATCATGTATGACGTTATGGGGTAACTGAAGATCATGGATGACGTTATGGGGCAACTGAACATCATGGATGACGTTATGGGGCAACTGAACATCATGTATGGGGCAACTGAACATCATGGATGACGTTATGGGGCAACTGAACATCATGTATGACGTTATGGGGCAACTGAACATCATGGATGACGTTATGGGGCAACTGAACATCATGTATGACGTTATGGGGTAACTGAACATCATGGATGACGTTATGGGGCAACTGAACATCATGGATGACGTTATGGGGTAACTGAACATCATGGATGACGTTATGGGGCAACTGAACATCATGTATGGGGCAACTGAACATCATGGATGACGTTATGGGGTAACTGAACATCATGGATGACGTTATGGGGCAACTGAACATCATGGATGACGTTATGGGGCAACTGAACATCATGGATGACGTTATGGGGCAACTGAACATCATGGATGACGTTATGGGGTAACTGAACATCATGGATGACGTTATGGGGCAACTGAACATCATGTATGGGGCAACTGAACATCATGGATGACGTTATGGGGCAACTGAACATCATGTATGGGGCAACTGAACATCATGGATGACGTTATGGGGCAACTGAACATCATGTATGGGGCAACTGAACATCATGGATGACGTTATGGGGCAACTGAACATCATGTATGGGGCAACTGAACATCATGGATGACGTTATGGGGCAACTGAACATCATGGATGATGTTATGGGGCAACTGAACATCATGTATGACGTTATGGGGTAACTGAAGATCATGGATGACGTTAAGGGGTAACTGAACATCATGGATGACGTTATGGGGCAACTGAACATCATGTATGACGTTATGGGGTAACTGAAGATCATGGATGACGTTATGGGGCAACTGAACATCATGTATGACGTTATGGGGCAACTGAACATCATGGATGACGTTATGGGGCAACTGAACATCATGTATGACATTATGGGGTAACTGAACATCATGGATGACGTTATGGGGCAACTGAACATCATGGATGACGTTATGGGGTAACTGAAGATCATAGATGACGTTATGGGGCAACTGAACATCATGTATGACGCTATGGGGTAACTGAACATCATGTATGACGTTATGGGGCAACTGAACATCATGTATGACGTTATGGGGCAACTGAACATCATGTATGACGTTATGGGGCAACTGAACATCATGTATGACGTTATGGGGCAACTGAACATCATGGATGACGTTATGGGGCAACTGAACATCATGGATGACGTTATGGGGAAAGCACAAGGCACCAGCTCCAACAGACATGAAACAAAGTGCAGCTGAACATCACTGAACCCATCAGAGACTAAGGCCATCAGAGACTAAGGCCATCAGAGACTAAGGCCATCAGAGACTAAGGCCTGTCTAAACTGAACCCATCAGAGAATAAGGCCATCAGAGACTAAGGCCTGTCTAAACTGAACCCATCAGAGACTAAGGCCCGTCTAAACTGAACCCATCAGAGACTAAGGCCATCAGAGACTAAGGCCATCAGAGACCAAGGCCTGTCTAAACTGGACCCATCAGAGACTAAGGCCTGTCTAAACTGAACCCATCAGAGACCAAGGCCTGTCTAAACTGAACCCATCAGAGACTAAGGCCATCAGAGACTAAGGCCTGTCTAAACTGAACCCATCAGAGACTAAGGCCATCAGAGACTAAGGCCTGTCTAAACTAAACCCATCAGAGACTAAGGCCATCAGAGACTAAGGCCTGTCTAAACTGAACCCATCAGAGACTAAGGCCTGTCTAAACTGAACCCATCAGAGACTAAGGCCATCAGAGACCAAGGCCTGTCTAAACTGAACCCATCAGAGACTAAGGCCTGTCTAAACTGAACCCATCAGAGACTAAGGCCTGTCTAAACTGAACCCATCAGAGACTAAGGCCATCAGAGACTAAGGCCTGTCTAAACTGAACCTATCAGAGACTACTAAGGCCTGTCTAAACTGAACCCATCAGAGACTAAGGCCCGTCTAAACTGAACCCATCAGAGACTAAGGCCTGTCTAAACTGAACCCATCAGAGACTAAGGCCTGTCTAAACTGAACCTATCAGAGACTACTAAGGCCTGTCTAAACTGAACCTATCAGAGACCTTCAGACGAGTCTAGTGAGGCCTGTGGGCCTCTTAGAGAAAAACAACTGACATCTGCGTGTCCGTGAGAGTCTCACCTCTACCACAGCTATATCTAGCTTAAACTGACAGACTTTCTGCTAATTAAGATTTCAGCACGGACATCAACCCTTATTTAAACCAGTACTACTCTACATCCTAATTAACATAAATGTTACATACTGTATCTCTAACATCTCTTAGACATTTCAAACACACATATCTCTCCTGAACAGCTCTGACCTACTTTCAGATAATATTTGTCAACTACTGCAGCTCTTTGAACCAGACAAAAATGGGTCCATTGTGTTTTACCTCTGGTTGGACCAGGCCGCTGTAGGCTGGGTTGGCTGTACTCCGCCTCTTCCTCTCCTGTCTCTTGGTCTGGATCTCTGCCATGGGAGAGCAACACAGGCTTATGTTACAGAGGTTTAGATACACACAGCTGGTACAGATAGATGGGATAGACAGGTAGACACAGCCGGTACAGCTAGATGGGACAGACAGACAGGAAGACACAGCCGATACAGCTAGATGGGACAGACAGACAGGTAGACACAGCTGGTACAGATAGATGGGATAGACAGGTAGACACAGCTGGTACAGATAGATGGGACAGACAGGTAGACACAGCCGGTACAGCTAGATGGGACAGACAGACAGGAAGACACAGCCGGTACAGCTAGATGGGACAGACCGGTAGACACAGCCAGTACAGCTAGATGGGACAGACAGGTAGACACAGCCAGCACAGCTAGATGGGACAGACAGATAGACAGACAGACAGACAGACAGACAGACAGACAGACAGGTAGACACAGCCGGTACAGCTAGATGGGACAGGTAGAAACAGCCGGTACAGCTAGATGGGACAGACAGATAGACACAGCCAGCACAGCTAGATGGCACAGACAGACAGGTAGACACAGCCGGTACAGCTAGATGGGACAGGTAGACAGGTAAACACAGCCAGTACAGCTAGATGGAATAGGTAGACACAGCCAGTACAGCTAGATGGGACAGGTGGACACAGCCAGTACAGCTAGATGGGACAGGTAGACACAGCCAGTACAGCTAGATGGGACAGACAGACAGGTAGACACAGCCAGTACAGCTAGATGGGACAGGTAGACACAGCCAGTACAGCTAGATGGGACAGGTGGACACAGCCAGTACAGCTAGATGGGACAGGTAGACACAGCCAGTACAGCTAGATGGGACAGACAGACAGGTAGACACAGCCGGTACAGCTAGATGGGACAGGTAGACACAGCTGGTACAGATAGATGGGATAGACAGACAGGTAGACACAGCTGGTACAGCTAGATGGGACAGACAGACAGGAAGACACAGCCGATACAGCTAGATGGGATAGACAGGTAGACACAGCTGGTACAGATAGATGGGATAGACAGGTAGACACAGCCGGTACAGCTAGATGGGACAGACAGACAGGTAGACACAGCTGGTACAGATAGATGGGATAGACAGGTAGACACAGCTGGTACAGATAGATGGGATAGACAGGTAGACACAGCTGGTACAGATAGATGGGACAGACAGGTAGACACAGCTGGTACAGCTAGATGGGATAGACAGGTAGACACAGCTGGTACAGCTAGATGGGATAGACAGGTAGACACAGCTGGTACAGCTAGATGGGACAGACAGACAGGTAGACACAGCCGGTACAGATAGATGGGACAGACAGACAGGTAGACACAGCCGATACAGCTAGATGGGACAGACAGGTAGACACAGCTGGTACAGATAGATGGGATAGACAGGTAGACACAGCTGGTACAGATAGATGGGATAGACAGGTACACACAGCTGGTACAGCTAGATGGGACAGGTAGACACAGCCAGTACAGCTAGATGGGACAGGTAGACACAGCTGGTACAGATAGATGGGATAGACAGGTAGACACAGCTGGTACAGATAGATGGGATAGACAGGTAGACACAGCTGGTACAGATAGATGGGATAGACAGGTAGACACAGCTGGTACAGCTAGATGGGACAGACAGGTAGACACAGCTGGTACAGATAGATGGGATAGACAGGTAGACACAGCTGGTACAGATAGATGGGATAGACAGGTACACACAGCTGGTACAGCTAGATGGGACAGACAGACAGGAAGACACAGCCGGTACAGCTAGATGGGACAGGTAGACACACCCGATACAGCTAGATGGGACAGACAGACAGGTAGACACAGCCGGTACAGCTAGATGGGACAGACAGGTAGACACAGCTGGTACAGATAGATGGGATAGACAGGTAGACACAGCTGGTACAGATAGATGGGATAGACAGGTAGACACAGCCGGTACAGCTAGATGGGACAGGTAGACACAGCCAGTACAGCTAGATGGGACAGGTAGACACAGCCAGTACAGCTTGATGGGACAGGTAGACACAGTCGGTACAGCTAGATGGGACAGACAGGTAGACACAGCCGGTACAGCTAGATGGGACAGACAGACAGGAAGACACAGCCGGTACAGCTAGATGGGACAGACCGGTAGACACAGCCAGTACAGCTAGATGGGACAGACAGGTAGACACAGCCAGCACAGCTAGATGGGACAGACAGACAGACAGACAGACAGACAGACAGACAGACAGACAGGTAGACACAGCCGGTACAGCTAGATGGGACAGGTAGACACAGCCGGTACAGCTAGATGGGACAGACAGGTAGACACAGCCAGCACAGCTAGATGGGACAGGTAGACACAGCCAGTACAGCTAGATGGGACAGGTGGACACAGCCAGTACAGCTAGATGGGACAGACAGGTAGACACAGCTGGTACAGCTAGATGGGACAGACAGGTAGACACAGCCGGTACAGCTAGATGGGACAGACAGGTAGACACAGCCGGTACAGCTAGATGGGACAGACAGACAGGAAGACACAGCCGGTACAGCTAGATGGGACAGGTAGACACAGCCGATACAGCTAGATGGGACAGACAGACAGGTAGACACAGCTGGTACAGATAGATGGGACAGACAGGTAGACACAGCCGGTACAGCTAGATGGGATAGACAGACAGGAAGACACAGCCGGTACAGATAGATGGGATAGACAGGTAGACACAGCCGGTACAGCTAGATGGGACAGACAGACAGGTAGACACAGCCGGTACAGCTAGATGGGACAGGTAGACACAGCCGATACAGCTAGATGGGACAGACAGACAGGTAGACACAGCTGGTACAGATAGATGGGATAGACAGGTAGACACAGCTGGTACAGCTAGATGGGACAGACAGGTAGACACAGCTGGTACAGATAGATGGGATAGACAGGTAGACACAGCCGGTACAGCTAGATGGGACAGACAGACATGAAGACACAGCCGATACAGCTAGATGGGACAGACAGGTAGACACAGCTGGTACAGATAGATGGGATAGACAGGTAGACACAGCCGGTACAGCTAGATGGGACAGACAGGTAGACACAGCTGGTACAGATAGATGGGATAGACAGGTAGACACAGCTGGTACAGATAGATGGGACAGACAGGTAGACACAGCTGGTACAGATAGATGGGATAGACAGGTAGACACAGCTGGTACAGATAGATGGGACAGACAGGTAGACACAGCTGGTACAGATAGATGGGATAGACAGGTAGACACAGCCGGTACAGCTAGATGGGACAGGTAGACACAGCCAGTACAGCTAGATGGGACAGGTAGACACAGCCAGTACAGCTAGATGGGACAGGTAGACACAGCCAGTACAGCTTGATGGGACAGGTAGACACAGCCAGTACAGCTAGATGGGACAGGTAGACACAGCCAGTACAGCTTGATGGGACAGGTAGACACAGCCAGTACAGCTAGATGGGACAGGTAGACACAGCCAGTACAGCTTGATGGGACAGGTAGACACAGTCGGTACAGCTAGATGGGACAGACAGGTAGACACAGCCGGTACAGCTAGATGGGACAGACAGACAGGAAGACACAGCCGGTACAGCTAGATGGGACAGACCGGTAGACACAGCCAGTACAGCTAGATGGGACAGACAGGTAGACACAGCCAGCACAGCTAGATGGGACAGACAGACAGACAGACAGACAGACAGACAGGTAGACACAGCCGGTACAGCTAGATGGGACAGGTAGACACAGCCGGTACAGCTAGATGGGACAGACAGGTAGACACAGCCAGCACAGCTAGATGGGACAGGTAGACACAGCCAGTACAGCTAGATGGGACAGGTGGACACAGCCAGTACAGCTAGATGGGACAGACAGGTAGACACAGCTGGTACAGCTAGATGGGACAGACAGGTAGACACAGCCGGTACAGCTAGATGGGACAGACAGGTAGACACAGCCGGTACAGCTAGATGGGACAGGTAGACACAGCCGGTACAGCTAGATGGGACAGACAGACAGGTAGACACAGCCAGTACAGCTAGATGGGACAGGTAGACACAGCCAGTACAGCTAGATGGGACAGGTGGACACAGCCAGTACAGCTAGATGGGACAGACAGGTAGACACAGCCGGTACAGCTAGATGGGACAGACAGACAGGTAGACACAGCCGGTACAGCTAGATGGGACAGACAGGTAGACACAGCCGGTACAGCTAGATGGGACAGGTAGACACAGCCGGTACAGCTAGATGGGACAGACAGACAGGTAGACACAGCCGGTACAGCTAGATGGGGCAGACAGGTAGACACAGCCGGTACAGCTAGATGGGACAGACAGGTAGACACAACCAGCACAGCTAGATGGGACAGACATGTAGACACATCCGGTACAGCAAGATGGGACAGGTAGACACAGCCGGTACAGCTAGATGGGACAGACAGACAGACAGACAGACAGACAGACAGACAGGTAGACACAGCCGGTACAGCTAGATGGGACAGGTAGACACATCCGGTACAGACAGACAGACAGACAGACAGACAGACAGACAGACAGACAGACACACACACAGCCAGTACAGCTAGATGGGACAGACAGGTAGACACAGCCGGTACAGCTAGATGGGACAGACAGACAGACAGACAGACAGACAGACAGACAGACAGACAGACAGACAGAAAGACAGACACAGCCTGTCCAGCTAGATGGGACAGACAGACAGACAGACAGACAGACAGACAGACAGACAGACAGACAGACAGACAGATGGGACATACAGACAGGTAGACAGTAGCCAGTACAGGTAAAATATATATTTGCCGCTGATGTGTGGATGAACAAGTTTTAACACCTTGATACTAGCCAGAGCAGTGTGTGGGTTTCTCTGTGTGGGTAAAAACAGTGATACTAGCCAGAGCAGTGTGTGGGTTTCTCTGTGTGGGTAAAAACAGTGATACTAGCCAGAGCAGTGTGTGGGTTTCTCTGTGTGGGTAAAAACAGTGATACTAGCCAGAGCAGTGTGTGGGTTTCTCTGTGTGGGTAAAAACAGTGATACTAGCCAGAGCAGTGTGTGGGTTTCTCTGTGTGGGTAAAAACAGTGATATTAGCCAGAGCAGTGTGTGGGTTTCTCTGTGTGGGTAAAAACAGTGATATTAGCCAGAGCAGTGTGTGGGTTTCTCTGTGTGGGTAAAAACAGTGATATTAGCCAGAGCAGTGTGTGGGTTTCTCCGTTCATTCAAGTTCTCTCATTGTTACCACCTGCCACAAGACAGCAAAGATGTGCCAATGCCTTGTTAAATTCTGATGAGTTTAATTAAATTAGTGTCAGAGGAAGAACTCACCTTCCAGTGTCTCTGTAGTGACCAGGCCAAGAGCCACCATGAAGGACATTTTCTGTAGGGGAGAGGGGACATGTTAGAGTGCGACACCAATATGAATACCATACAGATGGAGAGGGGACATGTTCGAGTGTGACACCCATATGAATACCATACAGGTGGAGAGGGGACATGTTACAGTGTGACACCCATATGAATACCATACAGGTGGAGAGGGGACACGTTACAGTGTGACACCCATATGAATACCATACAGATGGAGAAGGGACACGTTACAGTGTGACACCCATATGAATACCATACAGGTGGAGAGGGGACACGTTACAGTGTGACACCCATATGAATACCATACAGGTGGAGAGGGGACATGTTACAGTGTGACACCCATATGAATACCATACAGGTGGAGAGGGGACATGTTACAGTGTGACACCCATATGAATACCATACAGGTGGAGAGGGGACATGTTACGGTGTGACACCAATATGAATGGTGTGTCTATCTCCCCCCTCCCTCCCTGTCTGGGTCTATCTCCCCCCTCCCTCCCTGTCTGGGTCTATCTCCCCCCTCCCTCCCTGTCTGGGTCTATCTCCCCCCTCCCTCCCTGTCTGGGTCTATCTCCCCCTCCCTCCCTGTCTGGGTCTATCTTCCCCCTCCCTCCCTGTCTGGGTCTATCTTCCCCCTCCCTCCCTCCCTGTCTCTCTCTCTCTCTCTCATTAGTCTCTCTCTCTCATTATCTAAACACTCTCTTTCACCCTGCCACTCTCACTCTCCTCTACAATGTCTGGAATGTTCTAATACTCGGGTGTCATGGGCTTGTTTTCTCCTTCAAGTACTCCAGGTAGAGGTGGGCAGGGTGAGAGCAGGGCTAGTATGTGTGGTTTCCTAGCAACAGCAACACTTAGTAGTAAGGGAACCGTTGTGATGTCTCCCCCAGTGACTCCTGTGTTCCATGTCACGTGATCCATCTCTGAATCAGTCAGTCCTTAGTGAATCACTCTCATTAGTTACTGCTTGTTGAATCAGTCAATCCTTAGTGAATCACTCTCATTAGATACTGCTTGTTGAATCAATCAGTCCGTAGTGAATCACTCTCATTAGTCACTGCTTGTTGAATCAGTCAGTCCGTAGTGAATCACTCTCATTAGTCACTGCTTGTTGAATCAGTCAGAAAGTTAATCACTCTCATAGTTACTTACCAGGGACAGAGGGGGGAGAGGGGGATGAGGGACAGAGGGAGACCAGGGATAGAGGGGGGAGAGGGGGATGAGGGACAGAGGGAGACCAGGGACAGAGGGGGAGAGGGGGATGAGGGACAGAGGGAGACCAGGGATAGAGGGGGGACAGGGGGATGAGGGACAGAGGGAGACCAGGGACAGAGGGGGAGAGGGGGATGAGGGACAGAGGGAGACCAGGGATAGAGGGGGAGAGGGGGGATGAGGGACAGAGGGAGACCAGGGATAGAGGGGGGAGAGGGGGATGAGGGACAGAGGGGGGAGGGGGGATGAGGGACAGAGGGAGACCAGGGATAGAGGGGGGAGAGGGGGATGAGGGACAGAGGGAGACCAGGGACAGAGGGGGGAGAGGGGGATGAGGGACAGAGGGAGACCAGGGATAGAGGGGGGAGAGGGGGACGAGGGATAGAGGGGGGCGAGGGTTAGAGGGGTTTCCAGCGAAAGGAAGGCTGAGTCAGGATTATCTGGGATTATCTAACCGAATAATTAGATGGATTAACCAATCAGAGTTACAGTGATCAGATAGATAGACATCTGCTCCAGCTCTGAGTCAGCAGTAGCACCATACCAGAGAACCTGATAGTCAGCAGTAGCACCATTCCCGGAGAACCTGATAGTCAGCAGTAGCACCATTCCCGGAGAACCTGGTAGTCAGCAGTAGAACCATACCAGAGAACCTAATAGTCAGCAGTAGAACCATACCGGAGAACCTGATAGTCAGCAGTAGCACCATACCAGAGAACCTGATAGTCAGCAGTAGCACCATACCAGAGAACCTGATAGTCAGCAGTAGCACCATACCAGAGAACCTGATAGTCAGCAGTAGCACCATACCAGAGACCCTTATAGTCAGCAGTAGCACCATACCAGAGACCCTGATAGTCAGCAGTAGCACCATACCAGAGACCCTTATAGTCAGCAGTAGCACCATACCAGAGACCCTTATAGTCAGCAGTAGCACCATACCAGAGAACCCAGCAGTAGCACCATACCAGAGACCCTTATAGTCAGCAGTAGCACCATACCAGAGACCCTGATAGTCAGCAGTAGCACCATACCAGAGAACCCAGCAGTAGCACCATACCAGAGAACCTGATAGTCAGCAGTAGCACCATACCAGAGAACCCAGCAGTAGCACCATACCAGAGACCCTTATAGTCAGCAGTAGCACCATACCAGAGACCCTGATAGTCAGCAGTAGCACCATACCAGAGACCCTTATAGTCAGCAGTAGCACCATACCAGAGAACCTGATAGTCAGCAGTAGCACCATACCAGAGAACCTGATAGTCAGCAGTAGCACCATACCAGAGAACCTGATAGTCAGCAGTAGCACCATACCAGAGACCCTTATAGTCAGCAGTAGCACCATACCAGAGACCCTTATAGTCAGCAGTAGCACCATACCAGAGACCCTGATAGTCAGCAGTAGCACCATACCAGAGACCCTTATAGTCAGCAGTAGCACCATACCAGAGACCCTTATAGTCAGCAGTAGCACCATACCAGAGAACCTGATAGTTAGCGTGTGGCTTAGATAAATGATAATGTTTTATTGGCTTTAAATCCTTATTTATGTAATATAATACTATTTTAAAAACAGGCTTTTGTTTATCCTCTGTTACAGCATGGTTTGTGTTCTTGTTATTGATGTGTAATTATTTAGGATTGTGGTTTTACCTCTGGGTCCTCATCCTCCTCCTTCTTGGCTGCTGTAGCGGAGGGAGAGGTGGAGGGGTTGGTGGTCGAGGTGATGGAGGGGATCTTCTGTGTGCCCCCCTGGGGTCCTCCTGGGGAGTTCTGGGAGGAGCTGGGGGTCTCAGCCTCCGGCTGGATTATTTTCAACTGGGAAAACACACCACACACACACACACACACACACGTATGCACGCACGCACGCACGCAGGAGGGGACAGCGTTAAGCGTTAGTCAGTTAATTGGCTGTTTGTTCTAATAACTAGTTAGTGGGAAGGGAAGGTAAACAATTGATTGTGATTGATTTATATTAAGAATGAAATCACACAACTCTACTTGTTATGATGCCTGTAGTGATGCCTGTAGTGATGCCTGTAGTGATGCCTGTATTGATGTCTGTAGTGATGCCTGTAGTGATGCCTGTAGTGATGCCTGTAGTGATGCCTGTAATGATGCCTGTAGTGATGCCTGTATTGATGCCTGTAATGATGCCTGTAATGGGGCCTGTAATGATGCCTGTAGTGATGCCTGTAGTGATGCCTGTAGTGATGCCTGTATTGATGTCTGTAGTGATGCCTGTAGTGATGCCTGTAGTGATGCCTGTATTGATGTCTGTAGTGATGCCTGTAGTGATGCCTGTAGTGATGCCTGTAGTGATGTCTGTAGTGATGCCTGTAGTGATGCCTGTAGTGATGCCTGTAATGATGCCTGTAGTGATGCCTGTATTGATGCCTGTAATGATGCCTGTAATGAGGCCTGTAATGAGGCCTGTAATGAGGCCTGTAATGATGCCTGTAATGATGCCTGTAATGAGGCCTGTATTGATGCCTGTAATGATGCCTGTATTGATGTCTGTAGTGATGCCTGTAGTGATGCCTGTAATGATGCCTGTAGTGATGCCTGTATTGATGCCTGTAATGATGCCTGTAATGGGGCCTGTAATGATGCCTGTAGTGATGCCTGTAGTGATGCCTGTAGTGATGCCTGTAATGAGGCCTGTAATGAGGCCTGTAATGAGGCCTGTAGTGATGCCTGTAATGAGGCCTGTAATGAGGCCTGTAATGAGGCCTGTATTGATGCCTGTAATGATGCCTGTATTGATGCCTGTAGTGATGCCTGTAGTGATGCCTGTAGTGATGCCTGTAGTGATGCCTGTAGTGATGCCTGTAATGAGGCCTGTAGTGATGCCTGTAGTGATGCCTGTAATGATGCCTGTAATGATGCCTGTATTGATGCCTGTAATGAGGCCTGTAGTGATGCCTGTAGTGATGCCTGTAGTGATGCCTGTAGTGATGCCTGTATTGATGCCTGTAATGAGGCCTGTAGTGATGCCTGTAGTGATGCCTGTAGTGATGCCTGTAGTGAGGCCTGTAATGATGCCTGTAATGATGCCTGTAATGAGGCCTGTAATGAGGCCTGTATTGATGCCTGTAATGATGCCTGTAGTGATGCCTGTAGTGATGCCTGTAGTGATGCCTGTAATGATGCCTGTAATGATGCCTGTAGTGAGGCCTGTAGTGATGCCTGTAGTGATGCCTGTAGTGATGCCTGTAATGATGCCTGTAATGAGGCCTGTAATGATGCCTGTAGTGATGCCTGTAATGATGCCTGTAGTGATGCCTGTAATGATGCCTGTAATGATGCCTGTAATGATGCCTGTAATGATGCCTGTAATGATGCCTGTAGTGATACCTGTAATGATGCCTGTAATGATGCCTGTAGTGATGCCTGTAATGAGGCCTTTAATGATGCCTGTAACGAGGCCTGTAATGAGGCCTGTAACGAGGCCTGTATTGATGCCTGTAGTGATGCCTGTATTGATGCCTGTAATGAGGCCTGTATTGATGCCTTTAATGAGGCCTGTAATGATGCCTGTAATGATGCCTGTAGTGATGCCTGTAGTGATGCCTGTAATGAGGCCTGTAATGATGCCTGTAATGATGCCTGTAACGAGGCCTCCCCCACCTCTACAGAAGAGTTAGATCAGCATGAAGTGTGAGATTGTAGATACCATGCTGCCAGAGACAGTCAGTAGGGCTGGTAGGACAGACTGAAGGATGTGTTGGACAAGGACAGTCTTTAACCTTATTGTCAGTGTTGAAGACCAGTGGCTGGACCTTGACTGCCTCACTGATGGTCCACACCCTGTTGTTCCCGGTGTCGGCAGGCGGCGAGGCAGAGATGATGGAGAAGGTCACACCGGGGGCAACTGAGGCTGAGGTGGCTGTTGGGCTGCTGCTGCTGGTAGAGGTGGGGGAGATGCCTCCAGGCCAGGCTAGGGCCGGGGAGAGAGACTGGGTCTGGGCCAGGGAGAGAGACTGGGTCTGGGCCAGGGAGAGAGACTGGGTCTGGGCCAGGGAGAGAGACTGGGTCTGGGCCGGGGAGAGAGACTGGGTCTGGGCCAGGGAGAGAGACTGGGTCTGGGCCAGGGAGAGAGACTGGGTCTGGGCCGGGGAGAGAGACTGGGTCTGGGCCAGGGAGAGAGACTGGGTCTGGGCCGGGGAGAGAGACTGGGTCTGGGCCGGGGAGAGAGACTGGGTCTGGGCCAGGGAGAGAGACTGGGTCTGGGCCAGGGAGAGAGACTGGGTCTGGGCCGGGGAGAGAGACTGGGTCTGGGCCAGGGAGAGAGACTGGGTCTGGGCCAGGGAGAGAGACTGGGTCTGGGCCGGGGAGAGAGACTGGGTCTGGGCCGGGGAGAGAGACTGGGTCTGGGCCAGGGGAGAGACCAGGGTCTGGGCCAGGGGAGAGACCAGGGTCTGAGCTAGGGGAGAGACCAGGGTCTGGGCCAGGGGAGAGACCAGGGTCTGGGCCAGGGGAGAGACCAGGGTCTGAGCTAGGGGAGAGACCAGGGTCTGGGCCAGGGGAGAGACCAGGGTCTGGGCCAGGAGAGGGGGTGAGGAGGTTGTGGAGGTGGCTGTGTCTCCCTGGCCTATGGAGAGACGTTCTGGGCTGAACGTGCTGTTGGCTGTAGGCAGCGCCGGGCCGAGGCTGTGGCTCTGGGTTAGGGTGTGGCTAGAGCTGTGGGTGTGGTTAAAACTGTGGGTGTGGCTCTTAGGGCTGACTACAGCGGTAGCTCTCTGGAGGTTGAGGAGACTGAGGGCCTGACAGGATGACTGTTTCTGGCTGGCTGGCTGCTCCCTAGGGAGAGACACAGGGCTGTGGCTGAGAAGGAGGCTGACTGGCTGCTCCCTAGGGAGAGACACAGGGCTCTGGCTGAGGAGGAGGCTGGCTGGCTGCTCCCTAGGGAGAGACACAGGGCTGTGGCTGAGAAGGAGGCTGGCTGGCTGCTCCCGAGGGAGAGACACAGGGCTCTGGCTGAGAAGGAGGCTGGCTGGCTGCTCCCTAGGGAGAGACACAGGGCTGTGGCTGAGAAGGAGGCTGACTGGCTGCTCCCTAGGGAGAGACACAGGGCTGTGGCTGAGAAGGAGGCTGGCTGGCTGCTCCCTAGGGAGAGACACAGGGCTGTGGCTGAGGAGGAGGCTGGCTGGCTGCTCCCTAGGGAGAGACACAGGGCTGTGGCTGAGAAGGAGGCTGGCTGGCTGCTCCCTAGGGAGAGACACAGGGCTGTGGCTGAGGAGGAGGCTAGCTGGGATCACACTCTTTGGCTGAACCTGGAGAGAATGGAGGGAGAGAAGGAGCATGTTATAACTTCTTTGGGATAGGGGGCAGTATTTTCACGTCCAGATGAAAAGCGTGCCCAAAGTAAACTGTCTGTTACTCAGGCCCAGAAGCTATATGCATATAATTGGTAGATTTAGATAGAAAACACTCTAAAGTTTCTGAAACTGTTAAACTGATTTATGTGAGTATAACAGAACTGATATGGCATGCGAAACCCAGAGGACTAACAATTTGGCTTACCACTATTTTCAATGGCTAGTACTATAATTATAAGCCCAAGTCCTCCCAGATTGCAGTTCCTAGGGCTTCCACTAGATGTCAATAGTCTTTAGGAAAAGTTTCAGGCTGGTTTTTGGTTAATGGTTAATGGTGCGGCCACCTGGTGGTTACTTCAACACCTGGGTTTGTAATGGTGCTGCCACCTGCTGGTTACTACAACACCTGGAGGTTACTACAACACCTGGAGGTTACTACAACACCTGGAGGTTACTACAACACCTGGGTTTGTAATGGTGCTGCCAACTGGTGGTTACTACAACACCTGGGTTTGTAATGGTGCTGCTACCTGGTGGTTACTTCAACACCTGGGTTTGTAATGGTGCTGCTACCTGGTGGTTACTACAACACCTGGAGGTTACTACAACACCTGGAGGTTACTACAACACCTGGAGGTTACTTCAACACCTGGGTTTGTAATGGTGCTGCCAACTGGAGGTTACTACAACACCTGGAGGTTACTACAACACCTGGAGGTTACTACAACACCTGGGTTTGTAATGGTGCTGATACCTGGTGGTTACTACAACAATCTGGGTTTGTAATGGTGCTGATACCTGGTGGTTACTACAACACCTGGTGGTTACTACAACAACTGGGTTTGTAATGGTGCTGATACCTGGTGGTTACTACAACACCTGGAGGTTACTACAACACCTGGGTTTGTAATGGTGCTGATACCTGGTGGTTACTACAACAATCTGGGTTTGTAATGGTGCTGATACCTGGTAGTTACTACAACACCTGGGTTTGTAATGGTGCTGATACCTGGTAGTTACTACAACACCTGGGTTTGTAATGGTGCTGATACCTGGTGACTACTACAACACCTGGTGGTTACTACAACACCTGGGTTTGTAATGGTGCTGATACCTGGTGGTTACTACAACACCTGGGTTTGTAATGGTGCTGATACCTGGTGGTTACTACAACACCTGGGTTTGTAATGGTGCTGATACCTGGTGGTTACTACAACACCTGGGTTTGTAATGGTGCTGATACCTGGTGGTTACTACAACACCTGGGTTTGTAATGGTGCTGATACCTGGTGGTTACTACAACACCTGGGTTTGTAATGGTGCTGATACCTGGTGGTTACTACAACACCTGGGTTTGTAATGGTGCTGATACCTGGTAGTTACTAAAACACCTGGGTTTGTAATGGTGCTGATACCTGGTGGTTACTACAACACCTGGGTTTGTAATGGTGCTGATACCTGGTGGTTACTACAACACCTGGAGGTTACTACAACACCTGGGTTTGTAATGGTGCTGATACCTGGTGGTTACTACAACACCTGGGTTTGTAATGGTGCTGATACCTGGTGGTTACTACAACACCTGGTAGTTACTTCAACACCTGGGTTTGTAATGGTGCTGATACCTGGTGGTTACTACACACCTGGAGGTTACTTCAACACCTGGGTTTGTAATGGTGCTGATACCTGGTGGTTACTACAACACCTGGGTTTGTAATGGTGCTGATACCTGGTGGTTACTACAACACCTGGGTTTGTAATGGTGCTGATACCTGGTGGTTACTATAACACCTGGGTTTGTAATGGTGCTGATACCTGGTGGTTACTACAACACCTGGGTTTGTAATGGTGCTGATACCTAGTGGTTACTACAACACCTGGGTTTGTAATGGTGCTGATACCTAGTGGTTACTACAACACCTGGGTTTGTAATGGTGCTGATACCTGGTGGTTACTATAACACCTGGGTTTGTAATGATGCTGATACCTGGTGGTTACTACACACCTGGGTTTGTAATGGTGCTGATACCTGGTGGTTACTACAACACCTGGGTTTGTAATGGTGCTGATACCTGGTAGTTACTACAACACCTGGGTTGGTAATGGTGCTGATACCTGGTGGTTACTATAACACCTGGAGGTTACTACAACACCTGGGTTTGTAATGGTGCTGATACCTGGTGGTTACTATAACACCTGGGTTTGTAATGGTGCTGATACCTGGTGGTTACTACAACACCTGGAGGTTACTACAACACCTGGGTTTGTAATGGTGCTGATACCTGGTGGTTACTACAACAACCTGGGTTTGTAATGGTGCTGATACCTGGTGGTTACTACAACACCTGGGTTTGTAATGGTGCTGATACCTGGTGGTTACTACAACACCTGGGTTTGTAATGGTGCTGATACCTGGTGGTTACCTCAACACCTGGGTTTGTAATGGTGCTGATACCTGGTGGTTACCTCAACACCTGGGTTTGTAATGGTGCTGATACCTGGTGGTTACCTCAACACCTGGGTTTGTAATGGTGCTGATACCTGGTGGTTACTACAACACCTGGGTTTGTAATGGTGCTGATACCTGGTGGTTACTACAACACCTGGGTTTGTAATGGTGCTGATACCTGGTGGTTACTACAACACCTGGGTTTGTAATGGTGCTGATACCTGGTAGTTACTACAACACCTGGGTTTGTAATGGTGCTGCCACCTGGTGGTTACTTCAACACCTGGGTTTGTAATAGTGCTTATACCTGGTGGTTACTACAGCACCTGGGTTTGTAATGGTGCTGATACCTGGTGGTTACTACAACACCTGGGTTTGTAATGGTGCTTATACCTGGTGGTTACTACAACACCTGGGTTTGTAATGGTGATGATACCTGGTGGTTACTACAACACCTGGTGGTTACTTCAACACCTGAGCTCTGATACCACCACCAGGCCTCTAGAGTTATGAGCAGAGATCCTTCCTGGGTGACCTCTCAGATCTGCCTTCACAGCTGGTTATAGACTATAGCCAGTCACATGCTAAACAGTGTTTTGTTTAGCTGTGGGTTTTCCTCTGGGGGTTTTAAACAGACAATATGCTGCTATGCATCTTCTGGTTCAGACTCCCAGCAGTCTGAGAAACACAATGTTCTCTATATACCAGAGGGTTACTGGTTCAGACTCCCAGTAGTCTGAGAAACACAATGTTCTCTATATACCAGAGGGTTACTGGTTCAGCCTCCCAGTAGTCTGAGAAACACAGTGTTCTCTATATACCAGAGGGTTACTGGTTCAGACTCCCAGTAGTCTGAGAAACACAATGTTCTCTATATACCAGAGGGTTACTGGTTCAGACCATTACAGCCTCCCAGTAGTCTGAGAAACACATTGTTCTCTATATATCAGAGGGTTACTGGTTCAGACCATTACAGCCTCCCAGTAGTCTGAGAAACACAATGTTCTCTATATACCAGAGGGTTACTGGTTCAGACTCCCAGCAGTCTGAGAAACACATTGTTCTCTATATACCAGAGGGTTACTGGTTCAGACCATTACGGCCTCCCAGTAGTCTGAGAAACACAATGTTCTCTATATACCAGAGGGTTACTGGTTCAGACTCCCAGCAGTCTGAGAAACACAATGTTCTCTATATATCAGAGGGTTACTGGTTCAGACCATTACAGCCTCCCAGTAGTCTGAGAAACACCATGTTCTCTATATACCAGAGGGTTACTGGTTCAGACTCCCAGCAGTCTGAGAAACACAATGTTCTCTATATACCAGAGGGTTACTGGTTCAGACTCCCAGCAGTCTGAGAAACACAATGTTCTCTATATACCAGAGGGTTACTGGTTCAGACCATTACAGCCTCCCAGTAGTCTGAGAAACACCATGTTCTCTATATATCAGAGGGTTACTGGTTCAGACTCCCAGTAGTCTGAGAAACACAATGTTCTCTATATACCAGAGGGTTACTGGTTCAGACTCCCAGCAGTCTGAGAAACACAATGTTCTCTATATACCAGAGGGTTACTGGTTCAGACTCCCAGCAGTCTGAGAAACACAATGTTCTCTATATACCAGAGGGTTACTGGTTCAGACCATTACAGCCTCCCAGTAGTCTGAGAAACACAATGTTCTCTATATACCAGAGGGTTACTGGTTCAGACCATTACAGCCTCCCAGTAGTCTGAGAAACACAATGTTCTCTATATACCAGAAGGTTACTGGTTCAGACCATTACAGCCTCCCAGTAGTCTGAGAAACACAATGTTCTCTATATACCAGAGGGTTACTGGTTCAGACTCCCAGCAGTCTGAGAAACACAATGTTCTCTATATACCAGAGGGTTACTGGTTCAGACTCCCAGCAGTCTGAGAAACACAATGTTCTCTATATACCAGAGGGTTACTGGTTCAGACCATTACAGCCTCCCAGTAGTCTGAGAAACACCATGTTCTCTATATATCAGAGGGTTACTGGTTCAGACTCCCAGTAGTCTGAGAAACACAATGTTCTCTATATACCAGAGGGTTACTGGTTCAGACTCCCAGCAGTCTGAGAAACACAATGTTCTCTATATACCAGAGGGTTACTGGTTCAGACTCCCAGCAGTCTGAGAAACACAATGTTCTCTATATACCAGAGGGTTACTGGTTCAGACCATTACAGCCTCCCAGTAGTCTGAGAAACACAATGTTCTCTATATACCAGAGGGTTACTGGTTCAGACCATTACAGCCTCCCAGTAGTCTGAGAAACACAATGTTCTCTATATACCAGAAGGTTACTGGTTCAGACCATTACAGCCTCCCAGTAGTCTGAGAAACACAATGTTCTCTATATACCAGAGGGTTACTGGTTCAGACCATTACAGCCTCCCAGTAGTCTGAGAAACACCATGTTCTCTATATACCAGAGGGTTACTGGTTCAGACCATTACAGCCTCCCAGTAGTCTGAGAAACACAATGTTCTCTATATATCAGAGGGTTACTGGTTCAGACTCCCAGCAGTCTGAGAAACACAATGTTCTCTATATACCAGAGGGTTACTGGTTCAGACTCCCAGCAGTCTGAGAAACACAATGTTCTCTATATACCAGAAGGTTACTGGTTCAGACCATTACAGCCTCCCAGTAGTCTGAGAAACACAATGTTCTCTATATACCAGAGGGTTACTGGTTCAGACCATTACAGACTCCCAGTAGTCTGAGAAACACAATGTTCTCTATATATCAGAGGGTTACTGGTTCAGACTCCCAGTAGTCTGAGAAACACAATGTTCTCTATATATCAGAGGGTTACTGGTTCAGACTCCCAGCAGTCTGAGAAACACCATGTTCTCTATATATCAGAGGGTTACTGGTTCAGACTCCCAGTAGTCTGAGAAACACAATGTTCTCTATATACCAGAGGGTTACTGGTTCAGACCATTACAGCCTCCCAGTAGTCTGAGAAACACAATGTTCTCTATATACCAGAGGGTTACTGGTTCAGGCTCCCAGTAGTCTGAGAAACACAATGTTCTCTATATATCAGAGGGTTACTGGTTCAGACTCCCAGTAGTCTGAGAAACACAATGTTCTCTATATACCAGAGGGTTACTGGTTCAGACCATTACAGCCTCCCAGTAGTCTGAGAAACACAATGTTCTCTATATACCAGAGGGTTACTGGTTCAGACCATTACAGCCTCCCAGTAGTCTGAGAAACACAATGTTCTCTATATACCAGAGGGTTACTGGTTCAGACTCCCAGTAGTCTGAGAAACACAATGTTCTCTATATACCAGAGGGTTACTGGTTCAGACCATTACAGCCTCCCAGTAGTCTGAGAAACACAATGTTCTCTATATACCAGAGGGTTACTGGTTCAGACTCCCAGTAGTCTGAGAAACACAATGTTCTCTATATACCAGAGGGTTACTGGTTCAGACTCCCAGTAGTCTGAGAAACACCATGTTCTCTATATACCAGAGGGTTACTGGTTCAGACTCACAGCAGTCTGAGAAACACAATGTTCTCTATATACCAGAGGGTTACTGGTTCAGACTCCCAGTAGTCTGAGAAACACAATGTTCTCTATATACCAGAGGGTTACTGGTTCAGACCATTACAGCCTACCAGTAGTCTGAGAAACACAATGTTCTCTATATACCAGAGGGTTACTGGTTCAGGCTCCCAGCAGTCTGAGAAACACAATGTTCTCTATATATCAGAGGGTTACTGGTTCAGACTCCCAGTAGTCTGAGAAACACAATGTTCTCTATATACCAGAGGGTTACTGGTTCAGACTCCCAGTAGTCTGAGAAACACCATGTTCTCTATATACCAGAGGGTTACTGGTTCAGACCATTACAGCCTCCCAGTAGTCTGAGAAACACAATGTTCTCTATATACCAGAAGGTTACTGGTTCAGACCATTACAGCCTCCCAGTAGTCTGAGAAACACAATGTTCTCTATATACCAGAGGGTTACTGGTTCAGACCATTACAGACTCCCAGCAGTCTGAGAAACACAATGTTCTCTATATACCAGAGGGTTACTGGTTCAGACTCCCAGCAGTCTGAGAAACACCATGTTCTCTATATACCAGAGGGTTACTGGTTCAGACCATTACAGCCTCCCAGTAGTCTGAGAAACACAATGTTCTCTATATACCAGAGGGTTACTGGTTCAGACCATTACAGCCTACCAGCAGTCTGAGAAACACAATGTTCTCTATATACCAGAGGGTTACTGGTTCAGACTCCCAGCAGTCTGAGAAACACAATGTTCTCTATATACCAGAGGGTTACTGGTTCAGACTCCCAGTAGTCTGAGAAACACAATGTTCTCTATATACCAGAGGGTTACTGGTTCAGCCTACCAGCAGTCTGAGAAACACAATGTTCTCTATATACCAGAGGGTTACTGGTTCAGACTCCCAGCAGTCTGAGAAACACCATGTTCTCTATATACCAGAGGGTTACTGGTTCAGGCTCCCAGTAGTCTGAGAAACACAATGTTCTCTATATATCAGAGGGTTACTGGTTCAGACTCCCAGTAGTCTGAGAAACACAATGTTCTCTATATACCAGAGGGTTACTGGTTCAGACCATTACAGCCTCCCAGTAGTCTGAGAAACACAATGTTCTCTATATACCAGAGGGTTACTGGTTCAGACCATTACAGCCTCCCAGTAGTCTGAGAAACACAATGTTCTCTATATACCAGAGGGTTACTGGTTCAGACTCCCAGTAGTCTGAGAAACACAATGTTCTCTATATACCAGAGGGTTACTGGTTCAGACCATTACAGCCTCCCAGTAGTCTGAGAAACACAATGTTCTCTATATACCAGAGGGTTACTGGTTCAGACTCCCAGTAGTCTGAGAAACACAATGTTCTCTATATACCAGAGGGTTACTGGTTCAGACTCCCAGTAGTCTGAGAAACACCATGTTCTCTATATACCAGAGGGTTACTGGTTCAGACTCACAGCAGTCTGAGAAACACAATGTTCTCTATATACCAGAGGGTTACTGGTTCAGACTCCCAGTAGTCTGAGAAACACAATGTTCTCTATATACCAGAGGGTTACTGGTTCAGACCATTACAGCCTACCAGTAGTCTGAGAAACACAATGTTCTCTATATACCAGAGGGTTACTGGTTCAGGCTCCCAGCAGTCTGAGAAACACAATGTTCTCTATATATCAGAGGGTTACTGGTTCAGACTCCCAGTAGTCTGAGAAACACAATGTTCTCTATATACCAGAGGGTTACTGGTTCAGACTCCCAGTAGTCTGAGAAACACCATGTTCTCTATATACCAGAGGGTTACTGGTTCAGACCATTACAGCCTCCCAGTAGTCTGAGAAACACAATGTTCTCTATATACCAGAAGGTTACTGGTTCAGACCATTACAGCCTCCCAGTAGTCTGAGAAACACAATGTTCTCTATATACCAGAGGGTTACTGGTTCAGACCATTACAGACTCCCAGCAGTCTGAGAAACACAATGTTCTCTATATACCAGAGGGTTACTGGTTCAGACTCCCAGCAGTCTGAGAAACACCATGTTCTCTATATACCAGAGGGTTACTGGTTCAGACCATTACAGCCTCCCAGTAGTCTGAGAAACACAATGTTCTCTATATACCAGAGGGTTACTGGTTCAGACCATTACAGCCTACCAGCAGTCTGAGAAACACAATGTTCTCTATATACCAGAGGGTTACTGGTTCAGACTCCCAGCAGTCTGAGAAACACAATGTTCTCTATATACCAGAGGGTTACTGGTTCAGACTCCCAGTAGTCTGAGAAACACAATGTTCTCTATATACCAGAGGGTTACTGGTTCAGCCTACCAGCAGTCTGAGAAACACAATGTTCTCTATATACCAGAGGGTTACTGGTTCAGACTCCCAGCAGTCTGAGAAACACCATGTTCTCTATATACCAGAGGGTTACTGGTTCAGACCATTACAGCCTCCCAGTAGTCTGAGAAACACAATGTTCTCTATATACCAGAGGGTTACTGGTTCAGACCATTACAGCCTACCAGCAGTCTGAGAAACACAATGTTCTCTATATACCAGAGGGTTACTGGTTCAGACTCCCAGTAGTCTGAGAAACACAATGTTCTCTATATACCAGAGGGTTACTGGTTCAGACCATTACAGCCTACCAGCAGTCTGAGAAACACAATGTTCTCTATATACCAGAGGGTTACTGGTTCAGACCATTACAGCCTACCAGTAGTCTGAGAAACACCATGTTCTCTATATACCAGAGGGTTACTGGTTCAGACTCCCAGCAGTCTGAGAAACACAATGTTCTCTATATACCAGAGGGTTACTGGTTCAGACTCCCAGTAGTCTGAGAAACACAATGTTCTCTATATATCAGAGGGTTACTGGTTCAGACCATTACAGCCTACCAGTAGTCTGAGAAACACAATGTTCTCTATATACCAGAGGGTTACTGGTTCAGACTCCCAGTAGTCTGAGAAACACAATGTTCTCTATATACCAGAGGGTTACTGGTTCAGACCATTACAGCCTACCAGTAGTCTGAGAAACACAATGTTCTCTATATACCAGAGGGTTACTGGTTCAGACTCCCAGTAGTCTGAGAAACACAATGTTCTCTATATATCAGAGGGTTACTGGTTCAGACCATTACAGCCTCCCAGTAGTCTGAGAAACACAATGTTCTCTATATACCAGAGGGTTACTGGTTCAGACCATTACAGCCTCCCAGTAGTCTGAGAAACACAATGTTCTCTATATACCAGAGGGTTACTGGTTCAGACCATTACAGCCTCCCAGTAGTCTGAGAAACACAATGTTCTCTATATACCAGAGGGTTACTGGTTCAGACCATTACAGCCTCCCAGTAGCCTGAGAAACACAATGTTCTCTATATACCAGAGGGTTACTGGTTCAGACTCCCAGCAGTCTGAGAAACACAATGTTCTCTATATACCAGAGGGTTACTGGTTCAGACTCCCAGCAGTCTGAGAAACACAATGTTCTCTATATACCAGAGGGTTACTGGTTCAGACTCCCAGCAGTCTGAGAAACACATTGTTCTCTATATACCAGAGGGTTACTGGTTCAGACCATTACAGCCTCCCAGTAGTCTGAGAAACACAATGTTCTCTATATACCAGAGGGTTACTGGTTCAGACCATTACAGCCTCCCAGTAGTCTGAGAAACACAATGTTCTCTATATACCAGAGGGTTACTGGTTCAGACCATTACAGCCTCCCAGTAGTCTGAGAAACACCATGTTCTCTATATACCAGAGGGTTACTGGTTCAGACCATTACAGCCTCCCAGTAGTCTGAGAAACACCATGTTCTCTATATACCAGAGGGTTACTGGTTCAGACCATTACAGCCTCCCAGTAGTCTGAGAAACACAATGTTCTCTATATACCAGAGGGTTACTGGTTCAGACCATTACAGCCTCCCAGTAGTCTGAGAAACACCATGTTCTCTATATACCAGAGGGTTACTGGTTCAGACCATTACAGCCTCCCAGTAGTCTGAGAAACACCATGTTCTCTATATACCAGAGGGTTACTGGTTCAGACCATTACAGCCTCCCAGTAGTCTGAGAAACACAATGTTCTCTATATACCAGAGGGTTACTGGTTCAGACCATTACAGCCTCCCAGTAGTCTGAGAAACACCATGTTCTCTATATACCAGAGGGTTACTGGTTCAGACTCCCAGCAGTCTGAGAAACACAATGTTCTCTATATACCAGAGGGTTACTGGTTCAGACTCCCAGCAGTCTGAGAAACACAATGTTCTCTATATACCAGAGGGTTACTGGTTCAGACTCCCAGCAGTCTGAGAAACACAATGTTCTCTATATACCAGAGGGTTACTGGTTCAGACTCCCAGTAGTCTGAGAAACACAATGCTCTCTATATACCAGAGGGTTACTGGTTCAGACCATTACAGCCTACCAGTAGTCTGAGAAACACAATGTTCTCTATATACCAGAGGGTTACTGGTTCAGACCATTACAGCCTCCCAGTAGTCTGAGAAACACCATGTTCTCTATATACCAGAGGGTTACTGGTTCAGACCATTACAGCCTACCAGCAGTCTGAGAAACACAATGTTCTCTATATACCAGAGGGTTACTGGTTCAGACTCCCAGTAGTCTGAGAAACACAATGTTCTCTATATACCAGAGGGTTACTGGTTCAGACCATTACAGCCTCCCAGTAGTCTGAGAAACACAATGTTCTCTATATACCAGAGGGTTACTGGTTCAGACCATTACAGCCTCCCAGTAGTCTGAGAAACACAATGTTCTCTATATACCAGAGGGTTACTGGTTCAGACTCCCAGTAGTCTGAGAAACACCATGTTCTCTATATACCAGAGGGTTACTGGTTCAGACCATTACAGCCTCCCAGTAGTCTGAGAAACACCATGTTCTCTATATACCAGAGGGTTACTGGTTCAGACTCCCAGTAGTCTGAGAAACACAATGTTCTCTATATACCAGAGGGTTACTGGTTCAGACTCCCAGTAGTCTGAGAAACACAATGTTCTCTATATACCAGAGGGTTACTGGTTCAGACCATTACAGCCTACCAGTAGTCTGAGAAACACAATGTTCTCTATATACCAGAGGGTTACTGGTTCAGACCATTACAGCCTCCCAGTAGTCTGAGAAACACAATGTTCTCTATATACCAGAGGGTTACTGGTTCAGACTCCCAGCAGTCTGAGAAACACAATGTTCTCTATATACCAGAGGGTTACTGGTTCAGACCATTACAGCCTCCCAGTAGTCTGAGAAACACAATGTTCTCTATATATCAGAGGGTTACTGGTTCAGACCATTACAGCCTCCCAGTAGTCTGAGAAACACAATGTTCTCTATATACCAGAGGGTTACTGGTTCAGACTCCCAGCAGTCTGAGAAACACATTGTTCTCTATATACCAGAGGGTTACTGGTTCAGACCATTACAGCCTCCCAGTAGTCTGAGAAACACAATGTTCTCTATATACCAGAGG
>NW_027016130.1:187500-210000 GCF_036934945.1 Oncorhynchus masou masou | reverse complement strand
AGATTGAGAGAAGGAGAGGAGGAGAGAGAGGAGAGGAGAAGAGAGAGAGAGAGAGAGAGAGGAGAGGAGAGGACAAGAGGGAGAGAGAGAATGAGAGAGAGAATGAATGAGAGAGAGAGAGAGTAGAGGAGAGGAGAGGAGAGGAGAGAGGAGAGGGGAGAGGAGAGGAGAGAGGACAAGAGAGGAGAGGAGAGGGAGAGGAGAGGAGAGGGAGAGGAGAGGAGAGGAGAGGAGAGGGGAGGGGAGAGGAGAGGGAGAGAGGACAAGAGAGGAGAGGAGAGGAGAGGAGAGAGAGGACAAGAGAGGAGAGGAGAGGAGAGGAGAGGAGAGGAGAGGAGAGGAGAGGAGAGGAGAGGAGAGGAGAGGAGAGGAGAGGAGAGGAGAGGACAAGAGAGAATGAGAGAGAGAGTGACAGAGAGAATGAGAGAGAGAGAGAGAAAGAGAGCAGAGGAGGAGAGAGAGAGGAGAGGAGAAGAGAGAGAGAGAGAGGAGAGGAGAGGACAAGAGGGAGAGAGAGAATGAATGAGAGAGAGAGAGGAGAGGAGAGGAGAGGAGAGGAGAGGAGAGGAGAGGAGAGGAGAGGAGAGGAGAGGAGAGGAGAGGAGAGGAGAGGAGAGACAAGTTAGTTTCACCACAACATATTGTAATATAACAGGTATAGAGAGTTTCACCACAACAGATTGTAATATAACAGGTATGGACAGTGACCTTGTCTGTATTTAGTCTATAGTCATAGCAGACAAAAAGCTTGTGACTCTACACACTTGTTGGATGCATTTGCTGTTTGTTGTGGTTGTGTTTCAGATTATTTTGTGCCCAGTAGAAATTAATGGTAAATAATGTATTGTGTCATTTTGGAGTCACTTTTATTGTAAATAAGAATAGACTATGTTTATGAACAATTCTACATTAACGTGGATGCTACCATGGTTACGGATAATCACGAATAAATCTTGAATAATGATGAATGAGAAAGTGACATAGGCATAAATATCATAGCACCCCCCCCCCCCCCCAAAAAAAACAAATATGCTAACCTCCCCAGTTATTGGGAATGGTGAGAGGTTAGCATGTTTTAGGGGCATGATTTTTGTGTTGAAGGGCAGATACGCAGTGAGAACCCTCCATGACACTCAACAGGATGTGTTGAAGGACAGAAACACAGTGAGAACCCTCCATGACACTCAACAGGATGTGTTGAGACACAGTGAGAACCCTCCATGACACTCAACAGGATGTGTTGAGACACAGTGAGAACCCTCCATGACACTCAACAGGATGTGTTGAGACACAGTGAGGACCCTCCAAGTATCTCATGTTACCCCTGGTAGCAGCTTGATGTTTGTGTTGTCTCCTCAGAGTATCTCTTGTTACCTCTGGAAGCAGCTTGATGTTTGTGTTGTCTCCTCAGAGTATCTCATGTTACCACTGGAAGCAGTTTGATGTTTGTGTTGTCTCCTCAGAGTATCTCATGTTACCACTGGAAGCAGCTTGATGTTTTTGTTGTTTTTGTTGATTTAGCAGGAAGCTGAGTAGTGTTTATTTCTCAGATTAGGCAGGAAGCTGAGTAGTGTTTATATATCAGATTTAGCAGGAAGCTGAGTAGTGTTTATATACCAGATTTAGCAGGAAGCTGAGTAGTGTTTATTTACCAGATTTAGCAGGAAGCTGAGTAGTGTTTATTTACCAGATTTAGCAGGAAGCTGAGTAGTGTTTATTTACCAGATTTAGCAGGAAGCTGAGTAGTGTTTATTTACCAGATTTAGCAGGAAGCTGAGTAGTGTTTATTTACCAGATTTAGCAGGAAGCTGAGTAGTGTTTATTTACCAGATTTAGCAGGAAGCTGAGTAGTGTTTATTTACCAGATTTAGCAGGAAGCTGAGTAGTGTTTATTTACCAGATTTAGCAGGAAGCTGAGTAGTGTTTATTTACCAGATTTAGCAGGAAGCTGAGTAGTGTTTATTTACCAGATGTAGCAGGAAGCTGAGTAGTGTTTATATACCAGATTTAGCAGGAAGCTGAGTAGTGTTTATATATCAGATTTAGCAGGAAGCTGAGTAGTGTTTATATACCAGATTTTGCAGGAAGCTGAGTAGTGTTTATATACCAGATTTAGCAGGAAGCTGAGTAGTGTTTATATATCAGATTTAGCAGGAAGCTGAGTAGTGTTTATATACCAGATTTAGCAGGAAGCTGAGTAGTGTTTATTTCTCAGATTTAGCAGGAAGCTGAGTAGTGTTTATTTACCAGATTTAGCAGGAAGCTGAGTAGTGTTTATTTACCAGATTTAGCAGGAAGCTGAGTAGTGTTTATTTACCAGATTTAGCAGGAAGCTGAGTAGTGTTTATTTACCAGATTTAGCAGGAAGCTGAGTAGTGTTTATTTACCAGATTTAGCAGGAAGCTGAGTAGTGTTTATTTACCAGATTTAGCAGGAAGCTGAGTAGTGTTTATTTACCAGATTTAGCAGGAAGCTGAGTAGTGTTTATTTACCAGATTTAGCAGGAAGCTGAGTAGTGTTTATATACCAGATTTAGCAGGAAGCTGAGTAGTGTTTATTTACCAGATTTAGCAGGAAGCTGAGTAGTGTTTATTTACCAGATTTAGCAGGAAGCTGAGTAGTGTTTATTTACCAGATTTAGCAGGAAGCTGAGTAGTGTTTATATATCAGATTTAGCAGGAAGCTGAGTAGTGTTTATTTACCAGATTTATTGAAGAGATTTTGTTTTCACAAGGCACGTGGTGAAATGTCCTAGAAAATGGAGTAGATTTGGTGTGTGTGTGTGTGTGTGTGTGTGTGTGTGTGTGTGTGTGTGTGTGTGTGTGTGTGTGTGTGTGTGTGTGTGTGTGTGTGTGTGTGTGTGTACTGTAATTGTCATGTGGTGGAGGGGCTATGAGTTGTTTACAAAATGTAGTTGCGTTGATATACTCAGTATCCTCCTCTTCACTGAAGACAAGATCTGGGTTTTACTGACTCTCTCCTCATCTCTGGGTCAGATCTGGGTTTTACTGACCCTCTCCTCATCTCCTCATCTCTGGGTCAGATCTGGGTTTTACTGACTCTCTCCTCATCTCTGGGTCAGATCTGGGTTTTACTGACCCTCTCCTCATCTCCTCATCTCTGGGTCAGATCTGGGTTTTACTGACCCTCTCCTCATCAACCAGGTCAGATCTGGGTTTTACTGACTCTCTCCTCATCTCTGGGTCAGATCTGGGTTTTACTGACTCTCTCCTCATCTCTGGGTCAGATCTGGGTTTTACTGACTCTCTCCTCATCTCTGGGTCAGATCTGGGTTTTACTGACTCTCTCCTCATCTCTGGGTCAGATCTGGGTTTTACTGACCCTCTCCTCATCTCTGGGTCAGATCTGGGTTTTACTGACTCTCTCCTCATCTCTGGGTCAGATCTGGGTTTTACTGACTCTCTCCTCATCTCTGGGTCAGATCTGGGTTTTACTGACTCTCTCCTCATCTCTGGGTCAGATCTGGGTTTTACTGACTCTCTCCTCATCTCTGGGTCAGATCTGGGTTTTACTGACCCTCTCCTCATCTCTGGGTCAGATCTGGGTTTTACTGACCCTCTCCTCATCAACCAGGTCAGATCTGGGTTTTACTGACTCTCTCCTCATCTCTGGGTCAGATCTGGGTTTTACTGACTCTCTCCTCATCTCTGGGTCAGATCTGGGTTTTACTGACCCTCTCCTCATCTCTGGGTCAGATCTGGGTTTTACTGACTCTCTCCTCATCTCTGGGTCAGATCTGGGTTTTACTGACCCTCTCCTCATCTCTGGGTCAGATCTGGGTTTTACTGACTCTCTCCTCATCTCTGGGTCAGATCTGGGTTTTACTGACCCTCTCCTCATCTCTGGGTCAGATCTGGGTTTTACTGACCCTCTCCTCATCAACCAGGTCAGATCTGGGTTTTACTGACTCTCTCCTCATCTCTGGGTCAGATCTGGGTTTTACTGACTCTCTCCTCATCTCTGGGTCAGATCTGGGTTTTACTGACTCTCTCCTCATCTCTGGGTCAAATCTGGGTTTTACTGACTCTCTCCTCTCTCCTCATCAACCAGGTCAGATCTGGGTTTTACTGACTCTCTCCTCATCTCTGGGTCAGATCTGGGTTTTACTGACTCTCTCCTCATCTCTGGGTCAGATCTGGGTTTTACTGACCCTCTCCTCATCTCTGGGTCAGATCTGGGTTTTACTGACCCTCTCCTCATCTCTGGGTCAGATCTGGGTTTTACTGACCCTCTCCTCATCTCTGGGTCAGATCTGGGTTTTACTGACCCTCTCCTCATCTCTGGGTCAGATCTGGGTTTTACTGACCCTCTCCTCATCAACCAGGTCAGATCTGGGTTTTACTGACCCTCTCCTCATCTCTGGGTCAGATCTGGGTTTTACTGACTCTCTCCTC
Organism: Oncorhynchus masou masou; assembly: GCF_036934945.1. Lineage (NCBI taxonomy): Eukaryota > Metazoa > Chordata > Actinopteri > Salmoniformes > Salmonidae > Oncorhynchus > Oncorhynchus masou. The sequence continues at coordinate 205,585 of NW_027016130.1, read as the reverse complement.
ATCTCTGGGTCAGATCTGGGTTTTACTGACTCTCTCCTCATCTCTGGGTCAGATCTGGGTTTTACTGACTCTCTCCTCATCTCTGGGTCAGATCTGGGTTTTACTGACTCTCTCCTCATCTCTGGGTCAGATCTGGGTTTTACTGACTCTCTCCTCATCTCTGGGTCAGATCTGGGTTTTACTGACTCTCTCCTCATCTCTGGGTCAGATCTGGGTTTTACTGACCCTCTCCTCATCTCTGGGTCAGATCTGGGTTTTACTGACTCTCTCCTCATCTCTGGGTCAGATCTGGGTTTTACTGACTCTCTCGTCATCTCTGGGTCAGATCTGGGTTTTACTGACTCTCTCCTCATCTCTGGGTCAGATCTGGGTTTTACTGACTCTCTCCTCATCTCTGGGTCAGATCTGGGTTTTACTGACTCTCTCCTCATCTCTGGGTCAGATCTGGGTTTTACTGACCCTCTCCTCATCTCTGGGTCAGATCTGGGTTTTACTGACCCTCTCCTCATCAACCAGGTCAGATCTGGGTTTTACTGACTCTCTCCTCATCTCTGGGTCAGATCTGGGTTTTACTGACTCTCTCCTCATCTCTGGGTCAGATCTGGGTTTTACTGACTCTCTCCTCATCTCTGGGTCAGATCTGGGTTTTACTGACTCTCTCCTCATCAACCAGGTCAGATCTGGGTTTTACTGACTCTCTCCTCATCTCTGGGTCAGATCTGGGTTTTACTGACTCTCTCCTCATCTCTGGGTCAGATCTGGGTTTTACTGACTCTCTCCTCATCTCTGGGTCAGATCTGGGTTTTACTGACTCTCTCCTCATCAACCAGGTCAGATCTGGGTTTTACTGACTCTCTCCTCATCTCTGGGTCAGATCTGGGTTTTACTGACCCTCTCCTCATCTCTGGGTCAGATCTGGGTTTTACTGACTCTCTCCTCATCTCTGGGTCAGATCTGGGTTTTACTGACCCTCTCCTCATCAACCAGATCAGATCTGGGTTTTACTGACCCTCTCCTCATCAACCAGGTCAGATCTGGGTTTTACTGACCCTCTCCTCTCTCCTCATCAATCAGGTCAGATCTGGGTTTTACTGACCCTCTCCTCATCAACCAGGTCAGATCTGGGTTTTACTGACCCTCTCCTCTCTCCTCATCAACCAGATCAGATCTGGGTTTTACTGACCCTCTCCTCATCAACCAGGTCAGATCTGGGTTTTACTGACCCTCTCCTCTCTCCTCATCAACCAGGTCAGCTCTGGGTTTTACTGACTCTCTCCTCTCTCCTCATCAACCAGGTCAGATCTGGGTTTTACTGACTCTCTCCTCATCAACCAGGTCAGTTCTGGGTTTTACTGACCCTCTACTCTCTCCTCATCAACCAGGTCAGATCTGGGTTTTATGACTCTCTCCTCATCAACCAGGTTAGATCTGGGTTTTACTGACCCTCTCCTCATCAACCAGGTCAGATCTGGGTTTTACTGACCCTCTCCTCATCAACCAGGTCAGATCTGGGTTTTACTGACCCTCTCCTCTCTCCTCATCAACCAGGTCAGTTCTGGGGTTTACTGACCCTCTCCTCTCTCCTCATCAACCAGGTCAGCTCTGGGTTTTATTGACCCTCTCCTCTCTCCTCATCAACCAGGTCAGATCTGGGTTTTACTGACTCTCTCCCCTCTCCTCATCAACCAGGTCAGATCTGGGTTTTATGACTCTCTCCTCATCAACCAGGTTAGATCTGGGTTTTACTGACCCTCTCCTCATCAACCAGGTCAGATCTGGGTTTTACTGACCCTCTCCTCATCAACCAGGTCAGATCTGGGTTTTACTGACCCTCTCCTCTCTCCTCATCAACCAGGTCAGTTCTGGGGTTTACTGACCCTCTCTCCTCATCAACCAGGTCAGCTCTGGGTTTTATTGACCCTCTCCTCTCTCCTCATCAACCAGGTCAGATCTGGGTTTTACTGACTCTCTCCCCTCTCCTCATCAACCAGGTCAGATCTGGGTTTTACTGACCCTCTCCTCATCAACCAGGTCATATCTGGGTTTTACTGACCCTCTCCTCATCAACCAGGTCAGATCTGGGTTTTACTGACTCTCTCCCCTCTCCTCATCAACCAGGTCAGATCTGGGTTTTATGACTCTCTCCTCATCAACCAGGTCAGATCTGGGTTTTACTGACCCTCTCCTCTCTCCTCATCAACCAGGTCAGATCTGGGTTTTACTGACCCTCTCCTCTCTCCTCCTCAACCAGGTCAGCTCTGGGTTAAACTGATACCCTCTCATCTCCACATCAGCCAGGTCAGATCTGGGTTAAACTGATACCCTCTCCTCTCTCCGCATCAACCAGGTCAGATCTGGGTTTTACTGACCCTCTCCTCTCTCCTCATCAACCAGGTCAGATCTGGGTTTTACTGACCCTCTCCTCTCTCCTCATCAACCAGGTCAGATCTGGGTTTTACTGACCCTCTCCTCTCTCCTCATCAACCAGGTCAGATCTGGGTTTTTACTGACCCTCTCCTCTCTCCTCATCAACCAGGTCAGATCTGGGTTTTACTGACCCTCTCCTCTCTCCTCATCAACCAGGTCAGATCTGGGTTTTACTGACCCTCTTCTCATCAACCAGGTCAGATCTGGGTTTTAATGACCCTCTCTTCTCTCCTCATCAACCAGGTCAGATCTGGGTTTTACTGACCCTCTTCTCTCTCCTCATCAACCAGGTCAGTTCTGGGTTTTACTGACCCTCTCCTCTCTCCTCATCAACCAGGTCAGATCTGGGTTTTACTGACCCTCTCCTCATCAACCAGGTCAGATCTGGGTTTTACTGTCACTCTCCTCATCAACCAGGTCAGTTCTGGGTTTTACTGACCCTCTACTCTCTCCTCATCAACCAGGTCAGATCCAGCCAGTCTTCTGTGGAGTATAATCCAGCCAGTCTTCTGTAGAGTGTTATCCAGCCAGCTAATCTGTAGAGTGTAATCCAGCCAGTTATTCTGTAGAGTGTAATCCAGCCAGTTATTCTGTAGAGTGTAATCCAGCCAGTTATTCTGTAGAGTGTAATCCAGCCAGCTATTCTGTAGAGTGTAATCCAGCCAGTTCTTCTGTAGAGTGTAATCCAGCCTGTTCTTCTGTGGAGTGTAATCCAGCCAGTCTTCTGTAGAGTGTAATCCAGCCAGTCTTCTGTAGAGTGTAATCCAGCGAGTCTTCTGTAGAGTGTAATCCAGCGAGTCTTCTGTAGAGTGTAATCCAGCCAGTCTTCTGTAGAGTGTAATCCAGCCAGTCTTCTGTAGAGTGTAATCCAGCCAGTCTTCTGTAGAGTGTAATCCAGCCAGTCTTCTGTAGAGTGTAATCCAGCCAGTCTTCTGTAGAGTATAATCCAGCCAGTCTTCTGTAGAGTGTAATCCAGACAGTCTTCTGTAGAGTGTAATCCAGCCAGTCTTCTGTAGAGTGTAATCCAGCCAGTCTTCTGTAGAGTGTAATCCAGCCAGTCGTCTGTAGAGTGTAATCCAGACAGTCTTCTGTAGAGTGTAATCCAGCCAGTCTTCTGTAGAGTGTAATCCAGCCTGTAACCCAGAAAGGCCTTCTGTTCTCCGTGCTATTGAAGGCCAGTTCCCATGGAAACAAGCTAAAATGGAAATTTGTGCATTGGGAATGGAGTGGTGGAGGAGACGAGGGGTGGAGGAGACGAGCGGTGGAGGAGACGAGCGGTGGAGGAGACGAGCGGTGGAGGAGACGAGGGGTGGAGGAGACGAGGGGTGGAGGAGACGAGGGGTGGAGGAGACGAGGGGTGGAGGAGACGAGCGGTGGAGGAGACGAGCGGTGGAGGAGACGAGCGGTGGAGGAGACGAGGGAGGGCATCCATTTACCTCCACTTTTTTCAAGACAGCAGCCCAATAACAATGTCCTTCTCTGGAGTGGCCCGCTGCCTGCTGGACCCTCAACCTTCTTCCTCCCCCCTCACCTCCCCCATGACCTTCTACCTTCTTCCCACCTCACGTCCCCCTCGACCTCCAACCTTCCTCCCCCCTCACCTCCCCAATGACCTCCAACCTTCTTCCTCCCCCCTCACCTCCCCCATGACCCCCAACCTTCCTCCCACTGGGTTCTGGAGTGGTTCTGTTTAAAGGGTTCTATTTAAAGGGTTCTGGAGTGGTTCTGTTTAAAGGGTTCTATTTAAAGGGTTCTGGTGTGGTTCTGTTTAAAGGGTTCTATTTAAAGGGTTCTGGTGTGGTTCTGTTTAAAGGGTTCTATTTAAAGGGTTCTGGAGTGGTTCTGTTTAAAGGGTTCTATTTAAAGGGTCCTGGTGTGGTTCTGTTTAAAGGGTTCTATTTAAAGGGTTCTGGTGTGGTTCTGTTCGAAAGGTTCTGGTGTGGTTTTGATTAAAGGGTTCTATTTATTTCACTTCTTTTGACCAGAGACCTATGGGCACAAGGCACCCTATTCCCTACAGAGTGCACTTCTTTTGACCAGAGACCTATGAGCACAAGGCACCCTATTCCCTACAGAGTGCACTTCTTTTGACCAGAGACCTATGGGCACAAGGCACCCTATTCCCTACAGAGTGCGCTTCTTTTGACCAGAGACCTATGAGCACAAGGCACCCTATTCCCTACAGAGTGCACTTCTTTTGACCAGAGACCTATGGGCACAAGGCACCCTATTCCCTACAGAGTGCTCTTCTTTTGACCAGAGCTCTATGGGGGAATAGGGTGCCATTTGGTACAGCCAGTCTTCTATTAACTTTCACAGTAGCGTCACTCTGTCTCTGTCTACCAAGGTCAACAAACCAGAACTACTACTATTAGTGGCCAGCTGAGACCAGAGACACAACAGGGATTCTATTAAAGAACTTTATCTCAACAGACAATAGCTGAAAGCACTCGGAAAAGCCATATAGTTATAATGTGATGTTCACAGGCAACATGTCTTACATTCCATGAAAGAGAGGAGGGAAGAGGAGAGGAGAGAGGAGGGAAGAGGAGAGAGGAGGGAAGAGGAGAGAGGAGGGAAGAGGAGAGGAGAGAGGAGGGAAGAGGAGAGGAGAGAGAAGGGAAGAGGAGAGGAGGGAATAGGAGAGGAGGAGAGGAGGGAATAGGAGAGGGAAGAGGAGAGGAGAGAGGAGGAAAGGAGAGAGGAGGGAAGAGGAGAGGAGAGAGGAGGGAAGAGGAGAGGAGAGAGGAGGAAAGGAGAGAGGAGGGAAGAGGAGAGGAGAGAGGAGGAAAGGAGAGAGGAGGGAAGAGGAGAGGAGGGAGAGGAGGGAAGAGGAGAGGGAGGGAAGAGGAGACGAGAGAGAGGGAAGAGGAGAGGAGGGAAGAGGAGAGGAGGGAAGAGGAGAGGAGAGAGGAGGGAAGAGGAGAGGAGGAAAGGAGAGAGGAGGGAAGGGAGAGGAGGGAAGAGGAGAGGGAGAGAGGAGGGAAGAGGAGAGGAGGGAAGAGGAGAGGAGAGAGGAGGGAAGAGGAGAGGAGAGAGGAGGGAAGAGGAGAGGAGGAAGAGGAGAGGAGGAGGGAAGAGGAGAGGAGGGAAGAGGAGAGGAGGGAAGAGGAGAGGAGGAAAGGAGAGAGGAGGAAAGGAGAGAGGAGGGAAGAGGAGAGGAGAGAGCAGGGAAGAGGAGAGGAGGAGAGGAGAGAGGAGGGAAGAGGAGAGGAGAGAGGAGGGAAGAGGAGAAGAGGAGAGGAGAGGAGGAGAGGAAAGAGGAGGGAAGAGGAGAGGAGAGAGGAGGGAAGAGGAGAGGAGAGAGGAGGGAAGGGTAGAGAAGAGGAGAGAAGAGTAGAGAAGAGGAGAGGAGAGAAGAGGGAAGAGGAGAGGAGGGCAGAGGAGGGGAGAGGAGAGACGAGGGCAGAGGAGAGAGGAGGGAAGAGGAGAGGGGAGGGGAGAGGAGAGGAGAGGAGAGGAGAGGAGAGGAGAGGAGGAAAGGAGAGGAGAGACGATGGCAGAGGAGAGGAGGAGAGGAGGGAAGAGGAGAGAAGAGGAGAGAAGAGGAGGGCAGAGGAGAGGAGGAGAGGAGAGAGGAGGGAAGAGGAGAGAAGAGGAGAGAAGAGGAGGGAAGAGGAGGGAAGAGAGGAGAGAGGAGGGCAGAGGAGAGGAGAGGAGAGAGGAGGGGAGAGAAGAGAAGAGGAGAGAGGAGCAAAGAGGAGAGGAGGAGAAAAGAGGATCGTAGAGAGGATGGAAGAGGGGAGGAGAGAGGAGGGCAGAGAAGAGGAGAGAAGTGGATAGTAGAGAGGAGGGAAGAGGGGAGGAGAGAGGAGGAGGGAATAGGAGAGGAGAGAAGGAGGGAATAGGAGAGGAGAGAGGGGGCAGACTAGCTTTGGCAATGTTAACATGTGTTTCCCATGCCAATAAAGCACCTTGAATTGAATGAGAAAGAGAGGAGGTGAGAGGGTGGCAGAGGAAACGAGAAAGGAGGAGAGGAGAGGGCATAGGGGAGGAGAGCAGAGGAGAGGAGAGAGGAGGGTAGAGGAGGAGAGCGGAGGAGGGCAGAGGAGTAGAGAAAGGAGGAGAGAGGAGGGTAGTAGAGTGTAGGGGAGAGGAGAGAGGAGGGTAGAGGAGAGAGGAGGAGGAGAGGAGAGCAGAGGAGAGGAGAGCAGAGGAGAGGAAAGGAAAGGAGAGGAGAGAGGATATAACAGCCTGGATCCTGGTCCAGCAGTTTGTCTCCAGCTAGTCTGTTTGTTATCGTTTGTCGTGTCAACAATGTTACTCACAGCCGGAGAGAGTAGAGAGGGAAACACACTGCAGAGAGAGATAGAGATGGAGGGGGTGAGGGAAGAGAGATAGAAAGAGAGGCAGGAAGAGATAGGAGGGAGAAGGAGGAGAGTGATAAGGGGAGACGAGAAGAGAGAAAGGAGGGAGAAGGAGGAGAGAGGGAGGAGAGTGATACGGGGAGAAAGGAAGAGAGATAGAGAGAGATGGAATGAGAGAGGTAGAGCTGAGGTGGTTTTTCTCTGTGTTTATCATTCTCATCCTATCATGGGGTTGTATATAGAGGGACAGTCATTACTACTCTGTGATGTAGAGGGACAGTCATTACTACTCTGTGATATAGAGGGACAGTCATTACTACTCTGTGATATAGAGGGACAGTCATTACTACTCTGTGATGTAGAGGGACAGTCATTACTACTCTGTGATATAGAGGGACAGTCATTACAACTCTGTGATATAGAGGGACAGTCATTACTACTCTGTGATGTAGAGGGACAGTCATTACTACTCTGTGGGATTGTATATAGAAGGACAGTCATTACTACTCTGTGGGGTTGTATATAGAGGGACAGTCATTACTACTCTGTGATATAGAGGGACAGTCATTACTACTCTGTGGGATTGTATATAGAAGGACAGTCATTACTACTCTGTGATATAGAGGGACAGTCATTACTACTCTGTGATGTAGATCATTACTACTCTGTGATATAGAGGGACAGTCATTACTACTCTGTGATGTAGAGGGACAGTCATTACTACTCTGTGATATAGAGGGACAGTCATTACTACTCTGTGATATAGAGGGACAGTCATTACTACTCTGTGATATAGAGGGACAGTCATTACTACTCTGTGGGGTTGTATATAGAGGGACAGTCATTACTACTCTGTGATATAGAGGGACAGTCATTACTACTCTGTGATGTAGAGGGACAGTCATTACTACTCTGTGATATAGAGGGACAGTCATTACTACTCTGTGGGGTTGTATATAGAAGGACAGTCATTACTACTCTGTGATATAGAGGGACAGTCATTACTACTCTGTGATATAGAGGGACAGTCATTACTACTCTGTGATGTAGAGGGACAGTCATTACTACTCTGTGATGTAGAGGGACAGTCATTACTACTCTGTGATGTAGAGGGACAGTCATTACTACTCTGTGATATAGAGGGACAGTCATTACTACTCTGTGGGGTTGTATATAGAAGGACAGTCATTACTACTCTGTGAAATAGAGGGACAGTCATTACTACTCTGTGATATAGAGGGACAGTCATTACTACTCTGTGGGGTTGTATATAGAAGGACAGTCATTACTACTCTGTGATATAGAGGGACAGTCATTACTACTCTGTGATATAGAGGGACAGTCATTACTACTCTGTGATGTAGAGGGACAGTCATTACTACTCTGTGATGTAGAGGGACAGTCATTACTACTCTGTGATGTAGAGGGACAGTCATTACTACTCTGTGATGTAGAGGGACAGTCATTACTACTCTGTGGGGTTGTATATAGAGGGACAGTCATTACTACTCTGTGAAATAGAGGGACAGTCATTACTACTCTGTGATATAGAGGGACAGTCATTACTACTCTGTGATATAGAAGGACAGTCATTACTACTCTGTGATATAGAGGGACAGTCATTACTACTCTGTGGGGTTGTATATAGAGGGACAGTCATTACTACTCTGTGATATAGAGGGACAGTCATTACTACTCTGTGGGGTTGTATATAGAGGGACAGTCATTACTACTCTGTGATATAGAGGGACAGTCATTACTACTCTGTGATATAGAGGGACAGTCATTACTACTCTGTGATATAGAGGGACAGTCATTACTACTCTGTGGGGTTGTATATAGAGGGACAGTCATTACTACTCTGTGATATAGAGGGACAGTCATTACTACTCTGTGGGGTTGTATATAGAGGGACAGTCATTACTACTCTGTGATATAGAGGGACAGTCATTACTACTCTGTGATGTAGAGGGACAGTCATTACTACTCTGTGATATAGAGGGACAGTCATTACTACTCTGTTGTGCTAGATTGTAGACTGTCCGTCATTCATTGCTGTCTGTCTGTCTGTCTGTCTGTCTCTCTCTGTCTGTCTCTCTCTCTCTGTCTGCCTCTCTGTCTGTCTGTCTGTCTGTCTGTCTGTCTGTCTGTCTGTCTGTCTGTCTGTCTCTGTCTGTCTGTCTGTCTGTCTGTCTGTCTGTCTGTCTGTCTGTCTCTGTCTGTCTGTCTGTCTGTCTGTCTGTCTGTCTGTCTGTCTGTCTGTCTCTGTCTGTCTGTCTGTCTGTCTGTCTGTCTGTCTGTCTGTCTGTCTGTCTGTCTCTCTGTCTCTGCTATTCCCCCTACTACCACTAGAGGACAGTGTGGACTAAACCCTCCATCACCTCCACACTTCATGTCACACACTCATCTTCTTTGTGTGTGTTTTTTTTCTCCATTTATACACATAGGTTTGTCCCAAATGGCACCCTATTCTCTTGACAATACACTGTTGTGCTCAGAAGAAGTGCACTCGACAGGGTGTCACTTGGGACTCCAGAGCTGCTGGTAAACCTATGAATTTATATGGATCATGCAGTGCAACAGCTGAATATTCACTGAGGAAATATGACCGTATTTTAAAAGCACTTCCTAGTGAATGGTGTAAACACAGACAGTAGCGGCCAGCTCTGTCCCTCCCTCCCGGGGGGGTGGGGGCACTAACGTGGGCACGGCGCCCATCTCCTTTATGTCCTGCCAGACTAGCAGTTTGAAATGCTCCCCGGAGCCACGACACATGCAGGCTCTCCATGCCAAGGAGTGTGTGTGTGTGTATGTGTGTGTGTGTGTTTGTTTGTTTGTTTGCATACATTGACATACAATGCACACAGTGGAATCGCTGTTGACTGCTCCAATAGACCCCATCCCCTTCTACATCATCTGGCCCCTGAGTTTACAGTTGTAAGAAATCACAACAGCTCCAATCCTAGGGAGTTTAGAGAGCAGAGAGGAAGAGGAGGAGTAGGAGGGAGTTTAGAGAGCAGGGAGGAGGGAGTTTAGAGAGCAGAGAGGAAGAGGAGTAGGAGGAGGGAGTTTAGAGGGCAGAGAGGAAGAGGAGTAGGAGGAGGGAGTTTAGAGGGCAGAGAGGAAGAGGAGGAGGGAGTTTAGAGAGCAGAGAGGAAGAGGAGGAGGAGGAGTAGGCGGGAGTTTAGAGGGCAGAGAGGAAGAGGAGTAGGAGGAGGGAGTTTAGAGAGCAGAGAGGAAGAGGAGTAGGAGGAGGGAGTTTAGAGAGCAGAGAGGAAGAGGAGTAGGAGGAGGGAGTTTAGAGGGCAGAGAGGAAGAGGAGGAGGAGGAGGGAGTTTAGAGAGCAGAGAGGAAGAGGAGGAGGAGGAGTAGGCGGGAGTTTAGAGGGCAGAGAGGAAGAGTAGTATAGTAGCAGTATAGTAGCAGTATAGTAGCAGTATAGTAGTAACAGTGTAGCACCTCTCTCCTACTGTAAGGCTGTAGTAGTATAGTTGCAGTATAGTAGCAGTATAGTAGTAACAGTGTAGTACCTCTCTCCTACTGTAAGGCTGTAGTAGTATAGTAGTAGTATAGTAGCAGTATAGTAGCAGTATAGTAGTAACAGTGTATTACCTCTCTCCTACTGTAAGGCTGTAGTAGTATGGTAGCAGTATAGTAGCAGTATAGTAGCAGTATAGTAGTAACAGTGTCGTACCTCTCTCCTACTGTAAGGCTGTAGTAGTATGGTAGCAGTATAGTAGCAGTATAGTAGCAGTATAGTAGTAACAGTGTAGTACCTCTCTCCTACTGTAAGGATGTCGTAGTATAGTAGCAGTATAGTAGTAACAGTGTAGTACCTCTCTCATTTAACATTTACATTTAAGTCATTTAGCAGACGCTCTTATCCAGAGCGACTTACAAATTGGTGAACAGTGTAGCACCTCTCTCCTACTGTAAGGCTGTAGTAGTATAGTAGCAGTATAGTAGCAGTATAGTAGTAACAGTGTAGTACCTCTCTCCTACTGTAAGGCTGTAGTAGTATAGTAGTAGTATAGTAGCAGTATAGTAGCAGTATAGTAGTAACAGTGTAGCACCTCTCTCCTACTGTAAGGCTGTAGTAGTATAGTAGCAGTACAGTAGCAGTATAGTAGTAACAGTGTAGTACCTCTCTCCTACTGTAAGGCTGTAGTAGTATAGTAGTAGTATAGTAGCAGTATAGTAGTAACAGTGTATTACCTCTCTCCTACTGTAAGGCTGTAGTAGTATAGTAGCAGTATAGTAGCAGTATAGTAGCAGTATAGTAGTAACAGTGTATTACCTCTCTCCTACTGTAAGGCTGTAGTAGTATAGTAGTAGTATAGTAACAGTATAGTAGCAGTATAGTAGTAACAGTGTAGCACCTCTCTCCTACTGTAAGGCTGTAGTAGTATGGTAGCAGTATAGTAGCAGTATAGTAGCAGTATAGTAGTAACAGTGTAGCGCCTCTCTCCTACTGTAAGGCTGTCGTAGTATAGTAGCAGTATAGTAGTAACAGTGTAGTACCTCTCTCCTACTGTAAGGATGTAGTAGGATAGTAGCAGTATAGTAGCAGTATAGTAGTAACAGTGTAGCACCTCTCTCCTACTGTAAGGCTGTAGTAGTATAGTAGCAGTATAGTAGCAGTATAGTAGTAACAGTGTAGTACCTCTCTCCTACTGTAAGGCTGTAGTAGTATAGTAGTAGTATAGTAGCAGTATAGTAGCAGTATAGTAGTAACAGTGTAGCACCTCTCTCCTACTGTAAGGCTGTAGAAGTATTGTAGCAGTATAGTAGCAGTATAGTAGTAACAGTGTAGCACCTCTCTCCTACTGTAAGGCTGTAGTAGTATAGTAGTAGTATAGTAGCAGTATAGCAGTAACAGTGTAGCACCTCTCTCCTACTGTAAGGTTGTGGTAGTATGGTAGTAGTATGGTAGCAGTATAGTAGCAGTATAGCAGTAACAGTGTAGCACCTCTCTCCTACTGTAAGGTTGTGGTAGTATGGTAGTAGTATAGTAGTAGTATAGTAGCAGTATAGTAGTAACAGTGTAGCACCTCTCTCCTACTGTAAGGCTGTAGCAGTATAGTAGTAGTATAGTAGCAGTATAGTAGCAGTATAGCAGTAACAGTGTGGCACCTCTCTCCTACTGTAAGGCTGCAGTAGTATAGTAGCAGTATAGTAGCAGTATAGTAGCAGTATAGTAGCAGTATAGCAGTAACAGTGTAGCACCTCTCTCCCACTGTAAGGTTGTGGTAGTATGGTAGTAGTATAGTAGTAGTATAGTAGCAGTATAGTAGTAACAGTGTAGCACCTCTCTCCTACTGTAAGGCTGTAGTAGTATAGTAGCAGTATAGTAGCAGTATAGTAGCAGTATAGCAGTAACAGTGTAGCACCTCTCTCCTACTGTAAGGCTGTAGTAGTATAGTAGTAGTATAGTAGTAGTATAGTAGCAGTATAGCAGTAACAGTGTAGCACCTCTCTCCTACTGTGAGGCTGTAGTAGTATAGTAGTAGTATAGTAGTAGTATAGTAGCAGTATAGCAGTAACAGTGTAGCACCTCTCTCCTACTGTAAGGCTGTAGTAGTATAGTAGTAGTATAGTAGCAGTATAGTAGCAGTATAGTAGCAGTATAGTAACAGTGTAGCAGTAACAGTGTAGCACCTCTCTCCTACTGTAAGGCTGTAGTAGTATAGTAGTAGTATAGTAGTAGTATGGTAGCAGTATAGTAGCAGTATAGCAGTAACAGTGTAGCACCTCTCTCCTACTGTAAGGCTGTAGTAGTATAGTAGTAGTATAGTAGTAGTATGGTAGCAGTATAGTAGCAGTATAGCAGTAACAGTGTAGCACCTCTCTCCTACTGTGAGGCTGTAGTAGTATAGTAGTAGTATAGTAGCAGTATAGCAGTAACAGTGTAGCACCTCTCTCCTACTGTGAGGCTGTAGTAGTATAGTAGTAGTATAGTAGTAGTATAATAGTAGTATAGTAGTAGTATAGTAGCAGTATAGCAGTAACAGTGTAGCACCTCTCTCCTACTGTAAGGCTGTAGTAGTATAGTAGTAGTATGGTAGCAGTATAGTAGCAGTATAGCAGTAACAGTGTAGCACCTCTCTCCTACTGTGAGGCTGTAGTAGTATAGTAGCAGTATAGTAGTAGTATAGTAGCAGTATAGTAGCAGTATAGTAGTAACAGTGTAGCACCTCTCTCCTACTGTAAGGCTGTAGCAGTATAGTAGCAGTATAGTAGCAGTATAGTAGTAACAGTGTAGCACCTCTCTCCTACTGTAAGGCTGTAGTAGTATAGTAGTAGTATAGTAGTAGTATAGTAGCAGTATAGCAGTAACAGTGTAGCACCTCTCTCCTACTGTAAGGCTGTAGCAGTATAGTAGTAGTATAGTAGCAGTATAGTAGCAGTATAGTAGTAACAGTGTAGCACCTCTCTCCTACTGTAAGGCTGTAGTAGTATAGTAGTAGTATAGTAGTAGTATAGTAGTAGTATAGTAGTAACAGTGTAGCACCTCTCTCCTACTGTGAGGCTGTAGTAGTATGGTAGCAGTATAGTAGCAGTATAGTAGTAACAGTGTAGCACCTCTCTCCTACTGTAAGGCTGTAGTAGTATAGTAGCAGTATAGTAGCGGTATAGTAGCAGTATTGTAGTAACAGTGTAGCACCTCTCTCCTACTGTAAGGCTGTAGTAGTATAGTAGCAGTATAGTAGTAGTATAGTAGCAGTATAGTAGTAACAGTGTAGCACCTCTCTCCTACTGTGAGGCTGTAGTAGTATAGTAGTAGTATAGTAGCAGTATAGCAGTAACAGTGTAGTACCTCTCTCCTACTGTAAGGCTGTAGTAGTATAGTAGTAGTATAGTAGTAGTATAGTAGCAGTATAGTAGCAGTATAGCAGTAACAGTGTAGCACCTCTCTCCTACTGTAAGGCTGTAGTAGTATAGTAGTAGTATAGTAGTAGTATAGTAGTAGTATAGTAGCAGTATAGTAGCAGTATAGCAGTAACAGTGTAGCACCTCTCTCCTACTGTAAGGCTGTAGTAGTATAGTAGCAGTATAGTAGCAGTATAGTAGCAGTATAGTAGCAGTATAGCAGTAACAGTGTAGCACCTCTCTCCTACTGTAAGGCTGTAGTAGTATAGTAGTAGTATAGTAGCAGTATAGTAGCAGTATAGTAGTAACAGTGTAGCACCTCTCTCCTACTGTGAGGCTGTAGTAGTATAGTAGTAGTATAGTAGTAGTATAGTAGTGGTATAGTAGTAGTATAGTAGTAGTATAGTAGTAGTATAGTAGTAACAGTGTAGCACCTCTCTCCTACTGTGAGGCTGTAGTAGTATAGTAGTAGTATAGTAGTAGTATAGTAGTAGTATAGTAGTAGTATAGTAGTAACAGTGTAGCACCTCTCTCCTACTGTAAGGCTGTAGTAGTATGGTAGTAGTATAGTAGCAGTATAGTAGCAGTATAGTAGTAACAGTGTAGCACCTCTCTCCTACTGTAAGGCTGTAGTAGTATGGTAGTAGTATAGTAGCAGTATAGTAGCAGTATAGTAGTAACAGTGTAGCACCTCTCTCCTACTGTGAGGCTGTAGTAGTATAGTAGTAGTATAGTAGTAGTATAGTAGTAGTATAGTAGTAGTATAGTAGTAACAGTGTAGCACCTCTCTCCTACTGTAAGGCTGTAGTAGTATGGTAGTAGTATAGTAGCAGTATAGTAGCAGTATAGTAGTAACAGTGTAGCACCTCTCTCCTACTGTGAGGCTGTAGTAGTATAGTAGTAGTATAGTAGCAGTATAGTAGCAGTATAGTAGTAACAGTGTAGCACCTCTCTCCTACTATGAGGCTGTAGCACCGCCCCTCCCGACCCTCTATTGGTCCGGAGGTTGATGGAGGATGTCTGTAGAGGAGGAGGAGAGGAGGAGCTCCCTGGAGCTGCGCTACCCGACACCACCTTTTGTCCACCGGTCATGTGCGCTGTCACCATGGCAACGGGAGCTGTCTTGGCGACCGGGTTGGCCGGTAGAACGGAGATGGAGATGCTTTGTGAGGAGGGAGGAGGAGGAGGCTTGATGAGGGAGAGGGGCTTGGTGGTCCCTCCTACGGGACAACTTCTAACAGACAGCTTCTTCTGTTGAGGGGAGGGAGGGAGGGAGGAGAGAGAGGGGAGGGAGGAGAGAGAAGGGAGGAGGGAGGGAGGGGGAGGGAGAGAGGAGGGAGGGAGGGAGGGAGGGAGGGAGGGAGGGAAGGGAGGAGGGGGGGGAGGAGAGAGAGAGAGGGGAGGGAGGGAGGGAGGGAGGGAGGGGGAGAGAGAGGAGGGAGGGAGGGAGGGAAGGGAGGAGGGGAGGAGAGAGAGGAGGGGAGGAGAGAGAAGGGAGGAGGGGAGGAGAGGAGAGAGAGGGGAGGAGAGGGAGGGGTGGTCAGGAGGAGGGGGAGAGAGAGACATGGTTAGAAAAGAGAGATTAAACAGGAGTAGACACACAGTGGACTGGTCGTGTTGGTGACCTTAGCAGTGTTGCTCTACTCAACGTGCTACAGGTTGAATGGTGCTTCATCAGAGAACACCTTGGTGTTTAAACACAGTGCAGATGAAGCTCCACCTGAAGGAGAAACATCTAAACATTGATACAGATCCAGGACCAGACATAGAGACAGGCAGGTAATTAGACTGAGGTAGACTACCCCATCTACTCCCCTGTCTCTCTACCCCCTCTACTTCCCTGTCTCTCTACCCCCTCTACTCCCCTCTCTCTCTACTCCTCTATCTCTCTACTCCCCTGTCTCTCTACCCCCTCTACTTCCCTGTCTCTCTACTCCCCTGTCTCTCTACCCCCTCTTCTCCCCTGTCTCTCTACCCCTGTCTCTACTCCCCTCTCTCTCTACTCCCCTGTCTCTCTACTCCCCTGTCTCTCTACCCCCTCTACTCCCCTGTCTCTCTACACCCTCTACTCCCCTGTCTCTCTACACCCTCTACTCCCATGTCTCTCTACTCCCTCTACTCCCTCTACTCCCCTGACTCTCTACCCCCTCTACTCCCGTCTCTCTACTCCCCTGTCTCTCATCCCCCTCTACTCCCCTGTCTCTCTACACCCTCTACTCCCCTGTCTCTCTACACCCTCTACTCCCATGTCTCTCTACTCCCTCTACTCCCTCTACTCCCCTGTCTCTCTACCCCCTCTACTCCCCTCTCTCTCTACTCCCCTGTCTCTCTACCCCCTCCACTCCCCTGTCTCTCTACCCCCTCTACTCCCCTGTCTCTCTACCCCCTCCACTCCCCTGTCTCTCTACCCCCTCTACTTCCCTGTCTCTCTACCCCCTCTACTCCCCTGTCTCTCTACCCCCTCCACTCCCCTGTCTCTCTACCATCCACTCCCGTCTCTCTACTCAGTTAATACAATATATCTTCCAAAGCCTGTATATCTGGTTCCCTCTCCTTTACCCTGCTAGCACCACTAAAAGAACAGGCAGGCACTCTAAATATTTGATATTCCATTCCACCGCCCCGTTCTTATTTCAAAGCTCTCTGTTATGGTTTTCCATGGAGTACAGAGTGATGGGGGAGGGGTGCAGGGAGGGAGGAGAAAACAGCGGGGTGGGGGGGTCAATGCTTTTTAATTCTCCGCTGGGTTTCTGTCTAAAGGTGCCCGTATCCCTCTCAGACCAAACAGTTTGGGAACAGTTGGTGCCTATACAGTATTATTCAGTCACATCCGGTCCCGTTTTTAACCCCGCCCCCCTCCCCTCCTCGTCGGGAGATTGGTCAACAGAAGGGATTCTTCAATGAAGTGCCTGTTGTCATTCAACCAGGTATCCTTGGCAACAATGTCAAAATTATTGACAGATTTCTTGAGCTATCTTAGATTAATTCGGACTATTTTGAGGAAGTGATTACTGGCTCAAAATGGACAAACCGGTACTAATACCGATTTGTTTCTCGTTTTTCGATCGAAGGTCTTTTAAGGAAGTTATGCGAGCGCAATCGTTCGTTTTTTTTCTCTAAGGTCAGAGAGCCTGTTTATTTCTCTATTAGGTTAGGTCGGGGTGTGACTAGGGTGGGCATTCTCGTTTTTCTATTTCTTTGTTTGGCCGGGTATGGTTCCCAATCAGAGGCAGCTGTCTATCATTGTCTCTGATTGGGGATCATACTTAGGCAGCCCTTTTTCTACCTGTAGTTTGTGGGATCTTGTTTTATTTTGCATAGTTGCTGTTTAGCCCTGCATAACTTTACGTTGGGTTTTGCATTTATTTTTTATTTTTTTGCGGTGTCATTTAATAAAAAAGTCAAATGTACGCCTACCACGCTGCACCTTGGTCTAATCCATCTTTAAACGAACGTAACATGTTTGGCACCAGCCGTACCTCTCGCTCTCTTTTTCCTGTCTTTCTCTCTGTCCACTCTGTTCTACAGGCTTTAGTAAAAAGCTTTCCGAACACCTCCTGCCTCTTTCCTTGTGTGTCTCGCTGAGGGTTCTTTGAGTACCCCACAAATAGCTAACGCTCAGTTCACACTTACATTATCAGCTCAACTACTCCCAGAAAGAAATGACAGGATGTTCAGAACGAAAGAGTGACCGACCACTTCTGAAACATCTCGAGTCAATCTGTTACCTGTCCATTAGTTCAGTCTGTCTGAAACATCTCGAGTCATTCTGTTACCTGTCCATTAGTTCAGTCTGTCTGAAACATCTCAAGTCATTCTGTTACCTGTCCTGTAGTTCAGTCTGTCTGAAACATCTCGAGTCATTCTGTTACCTGTCCATTAGTTCAGTCTGTCTGAAACATCTCGAGTCAATCTGTTACCTGTCCATTAGTTCAGTCTGTCTGAAACATCTCAAGTCATTCTGTTACCTGTCCATTAGTTCAGTCTGTCTGAAACATCTCAAGTCATTCTGTTACCTGTCCATTAGTTCAGTCTGTCTGAAACATCTCAAGTCATTCTGTTACCTGTCCATTAGGTCAGTCTGTCTGAAACATCTCAAGTCATTCTGTTACCTGTCCATTAGTTCAGTCTGTCTGAAACATCTCGAGTCATTCTGTTACCTGTCCATTAGTTCAGTCTGTCTGAAACATCTCGAGTCATTCTGTTACCTGTCCATTAGTTCAGTCTGTCTGAAACATCTCGAGTCATTCTGTTACTTGTCCATTAGTTCAGTCTGTCTGAAACATCTCGAGTCATTCTGTTACCTGTCCATTAGTTCAGTCTGTCTGAAACATCTCCAGTCATTATGTTACCTGTCCATTAGTTCAGTCTGTCTGAAACATCTCGAGTCATTCTGTTACCTGTCCATTAGTTCAGTCTGTCTCCAGTCATTCTGTCTGCAGTGCAGTAGGTCCAGTCTGTCTCCAGTCATTCTGTCTGCA